>NW_022279621.1:300000-417088 GCF_009193385.2 Nasonia vitripennis | reverse complement strand
TCTAGAGGGCGCTCCAAGACACGTAACTCGTCGATTTTGGACTTTATCGTTTTTTCGTGCGGCACATAAGTAATTTACCCCTTTTTATAACGAATATTGTTGCTAACATCAATATTAGTATGGAAAAAAATTTGGTCGGGATCCAAGATGAGGAACCTCGTCTAGAGGCGCTCCAAGACACTAACTCGTTGATTTTGGACTTTATCGATTTTTCGTGCGGCGCATAAGTAATTTACCCCTTTCTTATAACGGAATATTGTTGCTAACATCAATATTAGTATATACAACAATTTTGGTCAAGATCAAGATGAGGAACCATTTATAGAGGGCGCTCCAAGACACGTAACTCGTTGATTTTGGACTTTATCGATTTTTCGTGCGGCGCATAAGTAATTTACCCTTTTTATAACGGAATATTGTTGCTAACATCAATATTAGTATATAAAACAATTTTGGTCAAGATCCAAGATGGGAACTCTTCTAGAGGGCGCTCCAAGACACGTAACTCGTTGATTTTGGACTTATCGATTTTTCGTGCGGCCATAAGTAATTTACCCCTTTTTTATAACGGAATATTGTTGCTAACATCAATATTAGTATGTAAAAAAATTTGGTCGGGATCCAAGATGAGGAACATTTATAGAGGGCGCTCCAAGACACGTAACTCGTTGATTTTGGACTTTATCGATTTTTCGTGCGGCCATAAGTAATTTACCCCTTTTTTATAACGGAATATTGTTGCTAACATCAATATTAGTATGTACAACAATTTTGGTCAAGATCCAAGATGAGGAACATTTATAGAGGGCGCTCCAAGACACGTAACTCGTCGATTTTGGACTTATCGATTTTTCGTGCGGCGCATAAGTAATTTACCCCTTTTTTATAACGGAATATTGTTGCTAACATCAATATTAGTATGTAAAACAATTTGGTCGGATCAAGATGAGGAACCTTTATAGAGGGCGCTCCAAGACACGTAACTCGTTGATTTTGGACTTTATCGATTTTTCGTGCGGCGCATAAGTAATTTACCCCTTTTTATAACGGAATATTGTTGCTAACATCAATATTAGTATATAAAACAATTTGGTCAAGATCAAGATGAGGAACCTTTTAGAGGGCGCTCCAAGACACGTAACTCGTTGATTTTGGACTTTATCGATTTTTCGTGCGGCGCATAAGTAATTTACCCCTTTTTATAACGGAATATTGTTGCTAACATCAATATTAGTATGTAAAACAATTTGGTCGGATCCAAGATGAGGAACCTTTATAGAGGGCGCTCCAAGACACGTAACTCGTTGATTTTGGACTTTATCGATTTTTCGTGCGGCACATAAGTAATTTACCCTTTTTTATAACGAATATTGTTGCTAACATCAATATTAGTATGTACAACAATTTTGGTCAAGATCCAAGATGAGGAACCTTTATAGAGGGCGCTCCAAGACACGTAACTCGTCGATTTTGGACTTTATCGATTTTTCGTGCGGCCATAAGTAATTTACCCCTTTTTTATAACGGAATATTGTTGCTAACATCAATATTAGTATGAAAAAAATTTGGTCGGATCCAAGATGAGGAACCATTATAGAGGGCGCTCCAAGACACGTAACTCGTTGATTTTGGACTTTATCGATTTTTCGTGCGGCGCATAAGTAATTTACCCCTTTTTTATAACGGAATATTGTTGCTAACATCAATATTAGTATGTAAAAAATTTGGTCGATCCAAGATGAGGAACCATTTATAGAGGGCGCTCCAAGACACGTAACTCGTCGATTTTGGACTTATCGATTTTTCGTGCGGCACATAAGTAATTTACCCCTTTTTTATAACGGAATATTGTTGCTAACATCAATATTAGTATGTGAAAAAAATTTGGTCGGGATCAAGATGAGGAACCTTTATAGAGGGCGCTCCAAGACACGTAACTCGTTGATTTTGGACTTTATCGATTTTTCGTGCGGCGCATAACTAATTTACCCCTTTTTTATAACGGAATATTGTTGCTAACATCAATATTAGTATATACAACAATTTTGGTCAAGATCCAAGATGAGGAACATTTATAGAGGGCGCTCCAAGACACGTAACTCGTCGATTTTGGACTTATCGATTTTTCGTGCGGCACATAAGTAATTTACCCCTTTTTATAACGGAATATTGTTGCTAACATCAATATTAGTATGTGAAAAAAATTTGGTCGGATCCAAGATGAGGAACCATTTATAGAGGGCGCTCCAAGACACGTAACTCGTTGATTTTGGACTTTATCGATTTTTCGTGCGGCGCATAACTAATTTACCCCTTTTTTATAACGGAATATTGTTGCTAACATCAATATTAGTATGTAAAACAATTTTGGTCAGATCCAAGATGAGGAACCATTTATAGAGGGCGCTCCAAGACACGTAACTCGTTGATTTTGGACTTTATCGATTTTTCGTGCGGCGCATAAGTAATTTACCCCTTTTTTATAACGGAATATTGTTGCTAACATCAATATTAGTATGTAAAAAATTTGGTCGGATCCAAGATGAGGAACCATTTATAGAGGGCGCTCCAAGACACGTAACTCGTTGATTTTGGACTTTATCGATTTTTCGTGCGGCGCATAAGTAATTTACCCCTTTTTTATAACGGAATATTGTTGCTAACATCAATATTAGTATGTAAAAAATTTGGTCGGATCCAAGATGAGGAACCATTTATAGAGGGCGCTCCAAGACACGTAACTCGTGATTTTGGACTTTATCGATTTTTCGTGCGGCACATAAGTAATTTACCCCTTTTTTATAACGGAATATTGTTGCTAACATCAATATTAGTATGTGAAAAAATTTGGTCGGGATCCAAGATGAGGAACCATTTATAGAGGGCGCTCCAAGACACGTAACTCGTTGATTTTGGACTTTATCGATTTTTCGTGCGGCGCATAACTAATTTACCCCTTTTTATAACGGAATATTGTTGCTAACATCAATATTAGTATGTACAACAATTTTGGTCAAGATCCAAGATGAGGAACATTTATAGAGGGCGCTCCAAGACACGTAACTCGTGATTTTGGACTTTATCGATTTTTCGTGCGGCACATAAGTAATTTACCCCTTTTTATAACGGAATATTGTTGCTAACATCAATATTAGTATGTGAAAAAATTTGGTCGGATCCAAGATGGGAACCATTTATAGAGGGCGCTCCAAGACACGTAACTCGTTGATTTTGGACTTTATCGATTTTTCGTGCGGCGCATAAGTAATTTACCCCTTTTTTATAACGGAATATTGTTGCTAACATCAATATTAGTATGTAAAAAATTTGGTCGGATCCAAGATGAGGAACCATTTATAGAGGGCGCTCCAAGACACGTAACTCGTTGATTTTGGACTTTATCGATTTTTCGTGCGGCGCATAAGTAATTTACCCCTTTTTTATAACGGAATATTGTTGCTAACATCAATATTAGTATGTAAACAATTTGGTCAAGATCCAAGATGAGGAACATTTATAGAGGGCGCTCCAAGACACGTAACTCGTGATTTTGGACTTATCGATTTTTCGTGCGGCGCATAAGTAATTTACCCCTTTTTTATAACGAATATTGTTGCTAACATCAATATTAGTATGTAAAAAATTTGGTCGGATCCAAGATGAGGAACCATTTATAGAGGGCGCTCCAAGACACGTAACTCGTGATTTTGGACTTTATCGATTTTTCGTGCGGCGCATAAGTAATTTACCCCTTTTTTATAACGGAATATTGTTGCTAACATCAATATTAGTATGTAAAAAATTTGGTCAGATCAAGATGAGGAACATTTATAGAGGGCGCTCCAAGACACGTAACTCGTGATTTTGGACTTTATCGATTTTTCGTGCGGCGCATAATAATTTACCCCTTTTTATAACGAATATTGTTGCTAACATCAATATTAGTATGTAAAACAATTTGGTCAAGATCCAAGATGAGGAACATTTATAGAGGGCGCTCCAAGACACGTAACTCGTTGATTTTGGACTTTATCGATTTTTCGTGCGGCGCATAAGTAATTTACCCCTTTTTTATAACGGAATATTGTTGCTAACATCAATATTAGTATGTACAACAATTTTGGTCAAGATCAAGATGAGGAACCATTTATAGAGGGCGCTCCAAGACACGTAACTCGTGATTTTGGACTTTATCGATTTTTCGTGCGGCGCATAAGTAATTTACCCCTTTTTTATAACGGAATATTGTTGCTAACATCAATATTAGTATGAAAAAAATTTGGTCGGATCCAAGATGAGGAACCATTTATAGAGGGCGCTCCAAGACACGTAACTCGTTGATTTTGGACTTTATCGATTTTTCGTGCGGCGCATAAGTAATTTACCCCTTTTTTATAACGGAATATTGTTGCTAACATCAATATTAGTATATAAAACAATTTGGTCGGATCCAAGATGAGGAACCATTTATAGAGGGCGCTCCAAGACACGTAACTCGTGATTTTGGACTTTATCGATTTTTCGTGCGGCACATAAGTAATTTACCCCTTTTTTATAACGGAATATTGTTGCTAACATCAATATTAGTATGTGAAAAAATTTGGTCGGATCCAAGATGAGGAACCATTTATAGAGGGCGCTCCAAGACACGTAACTCGTTGATTTTGGACTTATCGATTTTTCGTGCGGCGCATAATAATTTACCCCTTTTTATAACGGAATATTGTTGCTACATCAATATTAGTATATACAACAATTTTGGTCAAGATCCAAGATGAGGAACATTTATAGAGGGCGCTCCAAGACACGTAACTCGTCGATTTTGGACTTTATCGATTTTTCGTGCGGCACATAAGTAATTTACCCCTTTTTTATAACGGAATATTGTTGCTAACATCAATATTAGTATGTGAAAAAATTTGGTCGGATCCAAGATGAGGAACCATTTATAGAGGGCGCTCCAAGACACGTAACTCGTGATTTTGGACTTATCGATTTTTCGTGCGGCGCATAAGTAATTTACCCCTTTTTTATAACGGAATATTGTTGCTAACATCAATATTAGTATGTAAAAAATTTGGTCGGATCCAAGATGGGAACCATTTATAGAGGGCGCTCCAAGACACGTAACTCGTTGATTTTGGACTTTATCGATTTTTCGTGCGGCGCATAACTAATTTACCCCTTTTTTATAACGGAATATTGTTGCTAACATCAATATTAGTATGTAAAAAATTTTGGTCAGATCCAAGATGAGGAACCATTTATAGAGGGCGCTCCAAGACACGTAACTCGTGATTTTGGACTTTATCGATTTTTCGTGCGGCGCATAAGTAATTTACCCCTTTTTTATAACGGAATATTGTTGCTAACATCAATATTAGTATGTAAAAAATTTGGTCGGATCCAAGATGAGGAACCATTTATAGAGGGCGCTCCAAGACACGTAACTCGTGATTTTGGACTTTATCGATTTTTCGTGCGGCGCATAAGTAATTTACCCCTTTTTTATAACGGAATATTGTTGCTAACATCAATATTAGTATGTGAAAAAATTTGGTCGGGATCAAGATGAGGAACCATTTATAGAGGGCGCTCCAAGACACGTAACTCGTTGATTTTGGACTTTATCGATTTTTCGTGCGGCGCATAACTAATTTACCCCTTTTTTATAACGGAATATTGTTGCTAACATCAATATTAGTATGTACAACAATTTTGGTCAAGATCCAAGATGAGGAACATTTATAGAGGGCGCTCCAAGACACGTAACTCGTTGATTTTGGACTTTATCGATTTTTCGTGCGGCACATAAGTAATTTACCCCTTTTTTATAACGGAATATTGTTGCTAACATCAATATTAGTATGTAAAAAAATTTGGTCGGGATCAAGATGGGAACCTTTATAGAGGGCGCTCCAAGACACGTAACTCGTTGATTTTGGACTTATCGATTTTTCGTGCGGCGCATAATAATTTACCCTTTTTTATAACGGAATATTGTTGCTAACATCAATATTAGTATGTAAAAAATTTGGTCAAGATCCAAGATGGGAACCATTTATAGAGGGCGCTCCAAGACACGTAACTCGTTGATTTTGGACTTTATCGATTTTTCGTGCGGCGCATAATAATTTACCCCTTTTTTATAACGGAATATTGTTGCTAACATCAATATTAGTATGTAAACAATTTTGGTCAGATCCAAGATGAGGAACCATTTATAGAGGGCGCTCCAAGACACGTAACTCGTTGATTTTGGACTTTATCGATTTTTCGTGCGGCGCATAATAATTTACCCCTTTTTTATAACGGAATATTGTTGCTAACATCAATATTAGTATGTAAAAAATTTGGTCAGATCCAAGATGAGGAACCATTTATAGAGGGCGCTCCAAGACACGTAACTCGTGATTTTGGACTTATCGATTTTTCGTGCGGCGCATAATAATTTACCCCTTTTTATAACGGAATATTGTTGCTAACATCAATATTAGTATGTGAAAAAATTTGGTCGGATCAAGATGGGAACCATTTATAGAGGGCGCTCCAAGACACGTAACTCGTTGATTTTGGACTTTATCGATTTTTCGTGCGGCGCATAACTAATTTACCCCTTTTTTATAACGGAATATTGTTGCTAACATCAATATTAGTATGTAAACAATTTTGGTCAAGATCCAAGATGAGGAACATTTATAGAGGGCGCTCCAAGACACGTAACTCGTGATTTTGGACTTTATCGATTTTTCGTGCGGCCATAAGTAATTTACCCCTTTTTTATAACGGAATATTGTTGCTAACATCAATATTAGTATGTAAAAAATTTGGTCGGATCCAAGATGAGGAACCATTTATAGAGGGCGCTCCAAGACACGTAACTCGTTGATTTTGGACTTTATCGATTTTTCGTGCGGCGCATAACTAATTTACCCCTTTTTTATAACGGAATATTGTTGCTAACATCAATATTAGTATATACAACAATTTTGGTCAGATCCAAGATGAGGAACATTTATAGAGGGCGCTCCAAGACACGTAACTCGTGATTTTGGACTTTATCGATTTTTCGTGCGGCCATAAGTAATTTACCCCTTTTTATAACGGAATATTGTTGCTAACATCAATATTAGTATGTAAAAAATTTGGTCGGATCCAAGATGGGAACCATTTATAGAGGGCGCTCCAAGACACGTAACTCGTTGATTTTGGACTTATCGATTTTTCGTGCGGCGCATAATAATTTACCCCTTTTTTATAACGGAATATTGTTGCTAACATCAATATTAGTATGTACAACAATTTTGGTCAAGATCCAAGATGAGGAACCATTTATAGAGGGCGCTCCAAGACACGTAACTCGTGATTTTGGACTTTATCGATTTTTCGTGCGGCGCATAAGTAATTTACCCCTTTTTTATAACGGAATATTGTTGCTAACATCAATATTAGTATGTAAAAAATTTGGTCAGATCCAAGATGAGGAACCATTTATAGAGGGCGCTCCAAGACACGTAACTCGTGATTTTGGACTTATCGATTTTTCGTGCGGCGCATAACTAATTTACCCCTTTTTTATAACGGAATATTGTTGCTAACATCAATATTAGTATGTAAACAATTTGGTCAGATCAAGATGGGAACCATTTATAGAGGGCGCTCCAAGACACGTAACTCGTTGATTTTGGACTTTATCGATTTTTCGTGCGGCGCATAAGTAATTTACCCCTTTTTTATAACGGAATATTGTTGCTAACATCAATATTAGTATGTAAAAAATTTGGTCGGATCCAAGATGAGGAACCTTTATAGAGGGCGCTCCAAGACACGTAACTCGTTGATTTTGGACTTTATCGATTTTTCGTGCGGCGCATAATAATTTACCCCTTTTTTATAACGGAATATTGTTGCTAACATCAATATTAGTATGTAAAACAATTTGGTCAAGATCCAAGATGAGGAACATTTATAGAGGGCGCTCCAAGACACGTAACTCGTTGATTTTGGACTTTATCGATTTTTCGTGCGGCGCATAAGTAATTTACCCCTTTTTTATAACGGAATATTGTTGCTAACATCAATATTAGTATGTGAAAAAATTTTGGTCAAGATCCAAGATGAGGAACCTTTATAGAGGGCGCTCCAAGACACGTAACTCGTTGATTTTGGACTTTATCGATTTTTCGTGCGGCGCATAACTAATTTACCCCTTTTTTATAACGAATATTGTTGCTAACATCAATATTAGTATGTACAACAATTTTGGTCAAGATCCAAGATGAGGAACATTTATAGAGGGCGCTCCAAGACACGTAACTCGTCGATTTTGGACTTATCGATTTTTCGTGCGGCACATAAGTAATTTACCCCTTTTTTATAACGGAATATTGTTGCTAACATCAATATTAGTATGTGAAAACAATTTGGTCGGATCCAAGATGAGGAACCATTATAGAGGGCGCTCCAAGACACGTAACTCGTTGATTTTGGACTTTATCGATTTTTCGTGCGGCGCATAATAATTTACCCCTTTTTTATAACGAATATTGTTGCTAACATCAATATTAGTATGTACAACAATTTTGGTCAAGATCCAAGATGAGGAACCATTTATAGAGGGCGCTCCAAGACACGTAACTCGTCGATTTTGGACTTTATCGATTTTTCGTGCGGCGCATAAGTAATTTACCCCTTTTTATAACGGAATATTGTTGCTAACATCAATATTAGTATGTGAAAAAATTTGGTCGGGATCCAAGATGAGGAACCTTTATAGAGGGCGCTCCAAGACACGTAACTCGTTGATTTTGGACTTTATCGATTTTTCGTGCGGCGCATAACTAATTTACCCCTTTTTATAACGGAATATTGTTGCTAACATCAATATTAGTATGTAAAACAATTTGGTCAGATCCAAGATGAGGAACATTTATAGAGGGCGCTCCAAGACACGTAACTCGTCGATTTTGGACTTTATCGATTTTTCGTGCGGCACATAAGTAATTTACCCCTTTTTTATAACGGAATATTGTTGCTAACATCAATATTAGTATGTGAAAAAATTTGGTCGGATCCAAGATGAGGAACCATTTATAGAGGGCGCTCCAAGACACGTAACTCGTTGATTTTGGACTTTATCGATTTTTCGTGCGGCGCATAACTAATTTACCCCTTTTTATAACGGAATATTGTTGCTAACATCAATATTAGTATATACAACAATTTTGGTCAAGATCCAAGATGAGGAACATTTATAGAGGGCGCTCCAAGACACGTAACTCGTCGATTTTGGACTTATCGATTTTTCGTGCGGCACATAAGTAATTTACCCCTTTTTATAACGGAATATTGTTGCTAACATCAATATTAGTATGTGAAAAAATTTGGTCGGATCCAAGATGGGAACCATTTATAGAGGGCGCTCCAAGACACGTAACTCGTTGATTTTGGACTTTATCGATTTTTCGTGCGGCGCATAATAATTTACCCCTTTTTATAACGGAATATTGTTGCTAACATCAATATTAGTATGTAAACAATTTTGGTCAAGATCCAAGATGAGGAACATTTATAGAGGGCGCTCCAAGACACGTAACTCGTGATTTTGGACTTTATCGATTTTTCGTGCGGCGCATAAGTAATTTACCCCTTTTTTATAACGAATATTGTTGCTAACATCAATATTAGTATGTAAAAAATTTGGTCGGATCCAAGATGGGAACCTTTATAGAGGGCGCTCCAAGACACGTAACTCGTGATTTTGGACTTATCGATTTTTCGTGCGGCGCATAATAATTTACCCTTTTTTATAACGGAATATTGTTGCTAACATCAATATTAGTATGTGAAAAAATTTGGTCGGGATCAAGATGAGGAACCATTTAGAGGGCGCTCCAAGACACGTAACTCGTTGATTTTGGACTTTATCGATTTTTCGTGCGGCGCATAACTAATTTACCCCTTTTTTATAACGGAATATTGTTGCTAACATCAATATTAGTATGTACAACAATTTTGGTCAAGATCCAAGATGAGGAACATTTATAGAGGGCGCTCCAAGACACGTAACTCGTCGATTTTGGACTTTATCGATTTTTCGTGCGGCACATAAGTAATTTACCCCTTTTTTATAACGGAATATTGTTGCTAACATCAATATTAGTATGGAAAAAATTTGGTCGGATCCAAGATGAGGAACCATTTATAGAGGGCGCTCCAAGACACGTAACTCGTTGATTTTGGACTTTATCGATTTTTCGTGCGGCGCATAACTAATTTACCCCTTTTTTATAACGGAATATTGTTGCTACATCAATATTAGTATGTAAAAAATTTGGTCAGATCAAGATGAGGAACCATTTATAGAGGGCGCTCCAAGACACGTAACTCGTGATTTTGGACTTTATCGATTTTTCGTGCGGCGCATAACTAATTTACCCCTTTTTTATAACGGAATATTGTTGCTAACATCAATATTAGTATGTAAAAAATTTGGTCAGATCAAGATGAGGAACCATTATAGAGGGCGCTCCAAGACACGTAACTCGTTGATTTTGGACTTTATCGATTTTTCGTGCGGCGCATAACTAATTTACCCCTTTTTTATAACGGAATATTGTTGCTAACATCAATATTAGTATATACAACAATTTTGGTCAAGATCCAAGATGAGGAACATTTATAGAGGGCGCTCCAAGACACGTAACTCGTCGATTTTGGACTTTATCGATTTTTCGTGCGGCGCATAAGTAATTTACCCCTTTTTTATAACGGAATATTGTTGCTAACATCAATATTAGTATGTAAAAAATTTGGTCAGATCCAAGATGAGGAACCATTTATAGAGGGCGCTCCAAGACACGTAACTCGTCGATTTTGGACTTATCGATTTTTCGTGCGGCACATAATAATTTACCCTTTTTTATAACGGAATATTGTTGCTAACATCAATATTAGTATGTAAAAAATTTGGTCGGATCCAAGATGAGGAACATTTATAGAGGGCGCTCCAAGACACGTAACTCGTTGATTTTGGACTTTATCGATTTTTCGTGCGGCGCATAACTAATTTACCCCTTTTTTATAACGGAATATTGTTGCTAACATCAATATTAGTATATACAACAATTTTGGTCAAGATCCAAGATGAGGAACATTTATAGAGGGCGCTCCAAGACACGTAACTCGTCGATTTTGGACTTTATCGATTTTTCGTGCGGCACATAAGTAATTTACCCCTTTTTTATAACGGAATATTGTTGCTAACATCAATATTAGTATGTGAAAAAATTTGGTCGGGATCCAAGATGGGAACCTCTATAGAGGGCGCTCCAAGACACGTAACTCGTGATTTTGGACTTTATCGATTTTTCGTGCGGCGCATAACTAATTTACCCCTTTTTATAACGGAATATTGTTGCTAACATCAATATTAGTATGTAAAAAATTTGGTCGGATCCAAGATGAGGAACCATTTATAGAGGGCGCTCCAAGACACGTAACTCGTTGATTTTGGACTTTATCGATTTTTCGTGCGGCGCATAATAATTTACCCCTTTTTTATAACGGAATATTGTTGCTAACATCAATATTAGTATGTAAAAAATTTTGGTCAGATCCAAGATGAGGAACCTTTATAGAGGGCGCTCCAAGACACGTAACTCGTGATTTTGGACTTTATCGATTTTTCGTGCGGCGCATAACTAATTTACCCCTTTTTTATAACGGAATATTGTTGCTAACATCAATATTAGTATGTAAAACAATTTGGTCAGATCCAAGATGAGGAACCATTTATAGAGGGCGCTCCAAGACACGTAACTCGTGATTTTGGACTTATCGATTTTTCGTGCGGCGCATAAGTAATTTACCCCTTTTTTATAACGGAATATTGTTGCTAACATCAATATTAGTATGTGAAAAAATTTGGTCGGATCCAAGATGAGGAACCATTTATAGAGGGCGCTCCAAGACACGTAACTCGTTGATTTTGGACTTTATCGATTTTTCGTGCGGCGCATAACTAATTTACCCCTTTTTTATAACGGAATATTGTTGCTAACATCAATATTAGTATGTACAACAATTTTGGTCAAGATCCAAGATGAGGAACATTTATAGAGGGCGCTCCAAGACACGTAACTCGTCGATTTTGGACTTTATCGATTTTTCGTGCGGCGCATAAGTAATTTACCCCTTTTTTATAACGGAATATTGTTGCTAACATCAATATTAGTATGGAAAAAATTTGGTCGGATCCAAGATGAGGAACCTTTATAGAGGGCGCTCCAAGACACGTAACTCGTTGATTTTGGACTTTATCGATTTTTCGTGCGGCGCATAACTAATTTACCCCTTTTTTATAACGGAATATTGTTGCTACATCAATATTAGTATATAAAAATTTTGGTCAGATCCAAGATGAGGAACCATTTATAGAGGGCGCTCCAAGACACGTAACTCGTCGATTTTGGACTTATCGATTTTTCGTGCGGCACATAAGTAATTTACCCCTTTTTTATAACGGAATATTGTTGCTAACATCAATATTAGTATGTGAAAAAATTTGGTCGGATCCAAGATGAGGAACCATTTATAGAGGGCGCTCCAAGACACGTAACTCGTGATTTTGGACTTTATCGATTTTTCGTGCGGCGCATAACTAATTTACCCCTTTTTTATAACGGAATATTGTTGCTAACATCAATATTAGTATGTACAACAATTTTGGTCAAGATCCAAGATGAGGAACATTTATAGAGGGCGCTCCAAGACACGTAACTCGTCGATTTTGGACTTTATCGATTTTTCGTGCGGCACATAAGTAATTTACCCCTTTTTTATAACGGAATATTGTTGCTAACATCAATATTAGTATGGAAAAAATTTGGTCGGGATCCAAGATGAGGAACCTTTATAGAGGGCGCTCCAAGACACGTAACTCGTTGATTTTGGACTTTATCGATTTTTCGTGCGGCGCATAACTAATTTACCCCTTTTTTATAACGGAATATTGTTGCTAACATCAATATTAGTATATACAACAATTTTGGTCAAGATCCAAGATGAGGAACATTTATAGAGGGCGCTCCAAGACACGTAACTCGTCGATTTTGGACTTTATCGATTTTTCGTGCGGCACATAAGTAATTTACCCCTTTTTTATAACGGAATATTGTTGCTAACATCAATATTAGTATGGAAAAAAATTTGGTCGGGATCCAAGATGAGGAACCTCTTAGAGGGCGCTCCAAGACACGTAACTCGTTGATTTTGGACTTTATCGATTTTTCGTGCGGCGCATAATAATTTACCCCTTTTTTATAACGGAATATTGTTGCTAACATCAATATTAGTATGTACAACAATTTTGGTCAAGATCCAAGATGAGGAACATTTATAGAGGGCGCTCCAAGACACGTAACTCGTCGATTTTGGACTTTATCGATTTTTCGTGCGGCACATAAGTAATTTACCCCTTTTTTATAACGGAATATTGTTGCTAACATCAATATTAGTATGTGAAAAAATTTGGTCGGATCCAAGATGAGGAACCTCTATAGAGGGCGCTCCAAGACACGTAACTCGTCGATTTTGGACTTTATCGATTTTTCGTGCGGCGCATAATAATTTACCCCTTTTTTATAACGGAATATTGTTGCTAACATCAATATTAGTATGTAAAAAATTTGGTCGGATCCAAGATGAGGAACCATTTATAGAGGGCGCTCCAAGACACGTAACTCGTTGATTTTGGACTTTATCGATTTTTCGTGCGGCGCATAACTAATTTACCCCTTTTTATAACGGAATATTGTTGCTAACATCAATATTAGTATGTACAACAATTTTGGTCAAGATCCAAGATGAGGAACATTTATAGAGGGCGCTCCAAGACACGTAACTCGTCGATTTTGGACTTTATCGATTTTTCGTGCGGCACATAAGTAATTTACCCCTTTTTTATAACGGAATATTGTTGCTAACATCAATATTAGTATGGAAAAAATTTGGTCGGGATCCAAGATGAGGAACCTTTAGAGGGCGCTCCAAGACACGTAACTCGTTGATTTTGGACTTTATCGATTTTTCGTGCGGCGCATAACTAATTTACCCCTTTTTTATAACGGAATATTGTTGCTAACATCAATATTAGTATATACAACAATTTTGGTCAAGATCCAAGATGAGGAACATTTATAGAGGGCGCTCCAAGACACGTAACTCGTCGATTTTGGACTTTATCGATTTTTCGTGCGGCACATAAGTAATTTACCCCTTTTTTATAACGGAATATTGTTGCTAACATCAATATTAGTATGGAAAAAAATTTGGTCGGGATCCAAGATGAGGAACCTGTCTAGAGGGCGCTCCAAGACACGTAACTCGTTGATTTTGGACTTTATCGATTTTTCGTGCGGCGCATAACTAATTTACCCCTTTTTTATAACGGAATATTGTTGCTAACATCAATATTAGTATATACAACAATTTTGGTCAAGATCCAAGATGAGGAACATTTATAGAGGGCGCTCCAAGACACGTAACTCGTCGATTTTGGACTTTATCGTTTTTCGTGCGGCACATAAGTAATTTACCCCTTTTTTATAACGGAATATTGTTGCTAACATCAATATTAGTATGTGAAAAAATTTGGTCGGATCCAAGATGAGGAACCTGTTAGAGGGCGCTCCAAGACACGTAACTCGTCGATTTTGGACTTTATCGATTTTTCGTGCGGCGCATAACTAATTTACCCCTTTTTTATAACGGAATATTGTTGCTAACATCAATATTAGTATGTAAAAAATTTGGTCGGATCCAAGATGAGGAACCATTTAGAGGGCGCTCCAAGACACGTAACTCGTTGATTTTGGACTTTATCGATTTTTCGTGCGGCGCATAACTAATTTACCCCTTTTTTATAACGGAATATTGTTGCTAACATCAATATTAGTATGTACAACAATTTTGGTCAAGATCCAAGATGAGGAACCATTATAGAGGGCGCTCCAAGACACGTAACTCGTCGATTTTGGACTTTATCGATTTTTCGTGCGGCACATAAGTAATTTACCCCTTTTTTATAACGGAATATTGTTGCTAACATCAATATTAGTATGGAAAAAATTTGGTCGGGATCCAAGATGAGGAACCTCTCTAGAGGGCGCTCCAAGACACGTAACTCGTTGATTTTGGACTTTATCGATTTTTCGTGCGGCGCATAACTAATTTACCCCTTTTTTATAACGGAATATTGTTGCTGACATCAATATTAGTATATACAACAATTTTGGTCAAGATCCAAGATGAGGAACATTTATAGAGGGCGCTCCAAGACACGTAACTCGTCGATTTTGGACTTTATCGTTTTTCGTGCGGCACATAAGTAATTTACCCCTTTTTTATAACGGAATATTGTTGCTAACATCAATATTAGTATGGAAAAAATTTGGTCGGGATCCAAGATGAGGAACCTCTCTAGAGGGCGCTCCAAGACACGTAACTCGTTGATTTTGGACTTTATCGATTTTTCGTGCGGCGCATAACTAATTTACCCCTTTTTTATAACGGAATATTGTTGCTAACATCAATATTAGTATATACAACAATTTTGGTCAAGATCCAAGATGAGGAACATTTATAGAGGGCGCTCCAAGACACGTAACTCGTCGATTTTGGACTTTATCGGTTTTTCGTGCGGCACATAAGTAATTTACCCCTTTTTTATAACGGAATATTGTTGCTAACATCAATATTAGTATGGAAAAAAATTTGGTCGGGATCCAAGATGAGGAACCTCGTCTAGAGGGCGCTCCAAGACACGTAACTCGTGATTTTGGACTTTATCGATTTTTCGTGCGGCGCATAACTAATTTACCCCTTTTTTATAACGGAATATTGTTGCTAACATCAATATTAGTATATACAACAATTTTGGTCAAGATCCAAGATGAGGAACATTTATAGAGGGCGCTCCAAGACACGTAACTCGTCGATTTTGGACTTTATCGTTTTTCGTGCGGCACATAAGTAATTTACCCCTTTTTTATAACGGAATATTGTTGCTAACATCAATATTAGTATGGAAAAAAATTTGGTCGGGATCCAAGATGAGGAACCTCGTCTAGAGGGCGCTCCAAGACACGTAACTCGTTGATTTTGGACTTTATCGATTTTTCGTGCGGCGCATAACTAATTTACCCCTTTTTTATAACGGAATATTGTTGCTGACATCAACATTAGTATATACAACAATTTTGGTCAAGATCCAAGATGAGGAATCATTTATAGAGGGCGCTCCAAGACACGTAACTCGTCGATTTTGGACTTTATCGGTTTTTCGTGCGGCACATAAGTAATTTACCCCTTTTTTATAACGGAATATTGTTGCTAACATCAATATTAGTATGGAAAAAAATTTGGTCGGGATCCAAGATGAGGAACCTCGTCTAGAGGGCGCTCCAAGACACGTAACTCGTCGATTTTGGACTTTATCGGTTTTTCGTGCGGCGCATAACTAATTTACCCCTTTTTTATAACGGAATATTGTTGCTGACATCAACATTAGTATATACAACAATTTTGGTCAAGATCCAAGATGAGGAATCATTTATAGAGGGCGCTCCAAGACACGTAACTCGTCGATTTTGGACTTTATCGGTTTTTCGTGCGGCACATAAGTAATTTACCCCTTTTTTATAACGGAATATTGTTGCTAACATCAATATTAGTATGGAAAAAAATTTGGTCGGGATCCAAGATGAGGAACCTCGTCTAGAGGGCGCTCCAAGACACGTAACTCGTTGATTTTGGACTTTATCGATTTTTCGTGCGGCGCATAACTAATTTACCCCTTTTTTATAACGGAATATTGTTGCTACATCAAATTAGTATATACAACAATTTTGGTCAAGATCCAAGATGAGGAATCATTTATAGAGGGCGCTCCAAGACACGTAACTCGTCGATTTTGGACTTTATCGGTTTTTCGTGCGGCACATAAGTAATTTACCCCTTTTTTATAACGGAATATTGTTGCTAACATCAATATTAGTATGTGAAAAAAATTTGGTCGGGATCCAAGATGAGGAACCTCGTCTAGAGGGCGCTCCAAGACACGTAACTCGTCGATTTTGGACTTTATCGTTTTTCGTGCGGCACATAACTAATTTACCCTTTTTTATAACGAATATTGTTGCTAACATCAATATTAGTATGTACAACAATTTTGGTCAAGATCCAAGATGAGGAACCTTATAGAGGGCGCTCCAAGACACGTAACTCGTCGATTTTGGACTTTATCGATTTTTCGTGCGGCGCATAACTAATTTACCCCTTTTTTATAACGGAATATTGTTGCTAACATCAATATTAGTATGGAAAAAAATTTGGTCGGGATCCAAGATGAGGAACCTCGTCTAGAGGGCGCTCCAAGACACGTAACTCGTTGATTTTGGACTTTATCGATTTTTCGTGCGGCGCATAACTAATTTACCCCTTTTTTATAACGGAATATTGTTGCTGACATCAAATTAGTATATACAACAATTTTGGTCAAGATCCAAGATGAGGAATCATTTATAGAGGGCGCTCCAAGACACGTAACTCGTCGATTTTGGACTTTATCGTTTTTCGTGCGGCACATAAGTAATTTACCCCTTTTTTATAACGGAATATTGTTGCTAACATCAATATTAGTATGGAAAAAAATTTGGTCGGGATCCAAGATGAGGAACCTCGTCTAGAGGGCGCTCCAAGACACGTAACTCGTTGATTTTGGACTTTATCGTTTTTCGTGCGGACATAACTAATTTACCCCTTTTTTATAACGAATATTGTTGCTAACATCAATATTAGTATGTGCAACAATTTTGGTCAAGATCCAAGATGAGGAACATTATAGAGGGCGCTCCAAGACACGTAACTCGTCGATTTTGGACTTTATCGATTTTTCGTGCGGCGCATAACTAATTTACCCCTTTTTTATAACGGAATATTGTTGCTAACATCAATATTAGTATGGAAAAAAATTTGGTCGGGATCCAAGATGAGGAACCTCGTCTAGAGGGCGCTCCAAGACACGTAACTCGTTGATTTTGGACTTTATCGATTTTTCGTGCGGCGCATAACTAATTTACCCCTTTTTTATAACGGAATATTGTTGCTGACATCAACATTAGTATATACAACAATTTTGGTCAAGATCCAAGATGAGGAATCATTTATAGAGGGCGCTCCAAGACACGTAACTCGTCGATTTTGGACTTTATCGGTTTTTCGTGCGGCACATAAGTAATTTACCCCTTTTTTATAACGGAATATTGTTGCTAACATCAATATTAGTATGGAAAAAATTTGGTCGGGATCCAAGATGAGGAACCTCGTCTAGAGGGCGCTCCAAGACACGTAACTCGTTGATTTTGGACTTTATCGATTTTTCGTGCGGCGCATAACTAATTTACCCCTTTTTTATAACGGAATATTGTTGCTGACATCAACATTAGTATATACAACAATTTTGGTCAAGATCCAAGATGAGGAATCATTTATAGAGGGCGCTCCAAGACACGTAACTCGTCGATTTTGGACTTTATCGTTTTTCGTGCGGCACATAAGTAATTTACCCTTTTTTATAACGGAATATTGTTGCTAACATCAATATTAGTATGTGAAAAAATTTGGTCGGGATCCAAGATGGGAACCTCGTCTAGAGGGCGCTCCAAGACACGTAACTCGTCGATTTTGGATTTATCGTTTTTCGTGCGGCACATAACTAATTTACCCTTTTTTATAACGGAATATTGTTGCTAACATCAATATTAGTATGTACAACAATTTTGGTCAAGATCCAAGATGAGGAACCTTATAGAGGCGCTCCAAGACACGTAACTCGTCGATTTTGGACTTTATCGATTTTTCGTGCGGCGCATAACTAATTTACCCCTTTTTTATAACGGAATATTGTTGCTAACATCAATATTAGTATGGAAAAAAATTTGGTCGGGATCCAAGATGAGGAACCTCGTCTAGAGGGCGCTCCAAGACACGTAACTCGTTGATTTTGGACTTTATCGATTTTTCGTGCGGCGCATAACTAATTTACCCCTTTTTTATAACGGAATATTGTTGCTGACATCAACATTAGTATATACAACAATTTTGGTCAAGATCCAAGATGAGGAATCATTTATAGAGGGCGCTCCAAGACACGTAACTCGTCGATTTTGGACTTTATCGGTTTTTCGTGCGGCACATAAGTAATTTACCCCTTTTTTATAACGGAATATTGTTGCTAACATCAATATTAGTATGTGAAAAAATTTGGTCGGGATCCAAGATGAGGAACCTCGTCTAGAGGGCGCTCCAAGACACGTAACTCGTCGATTTTGGACTTTATCGATTTTTCGTGCGGCGCATAACTAATTTACCCCTTTTTTATAACGGAATATTGTTGCTAACATCAATATTAGTATGGAAAAAATTTGGTCGGATCCAAGATGAGGAACCTCGTCTAGAGGGCGCTCCAAGACACGTAACTCGTCGATTTTGGACTTTATCGGTTTTTCGTGCGGCACATAACTAATTTACCCCTTTTTTATAACGGAATATTGTTGCTAACATCAATATTAGTATGTGACAACAATTTTGGTCAAGATCCAAGATGAGGAACCTCTATAGAGGGCGCTCCAAGACACGTAACTCGTCGATTTTGGACTTTATCGATTTTTCGTGCGGCACATAACTAATTTACCCCTTTTTTATAACGGAATATTGTTGCTAACATCAATATTAGTATGGAAAAAAATTTGGTCGGGATCCAAGATGAGGAACCTCGTCTAGAGGGCGCTCCAAGACACGTAACTCGTTGATTTTGGACTTTATCGATTTTTCGTGCGGCGCATAACTAATTTACCCCTTTTTTATAACGGAATATTGTTGCTGACATCAACATTAGTATATACAACAATTTTGGTCAAGATCCAAGATGAGGAATCATTTATAGAGGGCGCTCCAAGACACGTAACTCGTCGATTTTGGACTTTATCGGTTTTTCGTGCGGCACATAAGTAATTTACCCCTTTTTTATAACGGAATATTGTTGCTAACATCAATATTAGTATGGAAAAAAATTTGGTCGGGATCCAAGATGAGGAACCTCGTCTAGAGGGCGCTCCAAGACACGTAACTCGTTGATTTTGGACTTTATCGATTTTTCGTGCGGCGCATAACTAATTTACCCCTTTTTTATAACGGAATATTGTTGCTGACATCAACATTAGTATATACAACAATTTTGGTCAAGATCCAAGATGAGGAATCATTTATAGAGGGCGCTCCAAGACACGTAACTCGTCGATTTTGGACTTTATCGGTTTTTCGTGCGGCACATAAGTAATTTACCCTTTTTTATAACGGAATATTGTTGCTAACATCAATATTAGTATGTGAAAAAAATTTGGTCGGGATCCAAGATGGGAACCTCGTCTAGAGGGCGCTCCAAGACACGTATCTTATCATTTTGAATTTATCGGTTTTTCGTGCGGACATAACTAATTTACCCTTTTTTATAACGAATATTGTTGCTAACATCAATATTAGTATGTGCAACAATTTTGGTCAAGATCCAAGATGAGGAACCTCGATAGAGGGCGCTCCAAGACACGTAACTCGTCGATTTTGGACTTTATCGATTTTTCGTGCGGCGCATAATAATTTACCCCTTTTTTATAACGGAATATTGTTGCTAACATCAATATTAGTATGGAAAAAAATTTGGTCGGGATCCAAGATGAGGAACCTCGTCTAGAGGGCGCTCCAAGACACGTAACTCGTTGATTTTGGACTTTATCGATTTTTCGTGCGGCGCATAACTAATTTACCCCTTTTTTATAACGGAATATTGTTGCTGACATCAACATTAGTATATACAACAATTTTGGTCAAGATCCAAGATGAGGAATCATTTATAGAGGGCACTCCAAGACACGTAACTCGTCGATTTTGGACTTTATCGGTTTTTCGTGCGGCACATAAGTAATTTACCCCTTTTTTATAACGGAATATTGTTGCTAACATCAATATTAGTATGTGAAAAAAATTTGGTCGGGATCCAAGATGGGAACCTCGTCTAGAGGGCGCTCCAAGACACGTAACTCGTCATTTTGACTTTATCGGTTTTTCGTGCGGACATAACTAATTTACCCTTTTTTATAACGATATTTTGCTAACATCAATATTAGTATGTGAAAAAATTTGGTCGGATCCAAGATGGGAACCATCTAGAGGGCGCTCCAAGACGCGTAACTCGTTGATTTTAGACTTTATCGATTTTTCGTGCGGCGCATAACTAATTTACCCCTTTTTTATAACGGAATATTGTTGCTAACATCAATATTAGTATGTGCAACAATTTTGGTCAAGATCCAAGATGAGGAACCTCGACTAGAGGTCGCTCCAAGAAACGTAACTCGTCGATTTTGGACTTTATCGATTTTTCGTGCGGCGCATAACTAATTTACCCCTTTTTTTTAACGGAATATTGTTGCAAACATCAATATTAGTATGTGAAAAAAATTTGTTCGGGATCCAAGATGGGGAACCTCGTCTAGAGGGCGCTCCAAGACACGTATCTCATCAATTTTTGAATTAATCGGTTTTTCGTGCGGCGCATAACTAATTTACCCATTTTTTATAACGGAATATTGTTGCTAACATCAATATTAGTATGTGATAAAAATTTGGTCGGGATCTAAGATGGGGAACCACGTCTAGAGGGCGCTCCAAGACGCGTAACTCGTTGATTTTAGACTTTATCGATTTTTCGTGCGGCGCATAACTAATTTACCCCTTTTTTATAACGGAATATTGTTGCTAACATCAATATTAGTAAGTGCAACAATTTTGGTCAAGATCCAAGATGAGGAATCATTTATAGAGGGCGCTCCAAGACACGTAACTCGTCGATTTTGGACTTTATCGGTTTTTCGTGCGGCACATAAGTAATTTACCCCTTTTTTATAACGGAATATTGTTGCTAACATCAATATTAGTATGGAAAAAAATTTGGTCGGGATCCAAGATGAGGAACCTCGTCTAGAGGGCGCTCCAAGACACGTAACTCGTTGATTTTGGACTTTATCGATTTTTCGTGCGGCGCATAACTAATTTACCCCTTTTTTATAACGGAATATTGTTGCTGACATCAACATTAGTATATACAACAATTTTGGTCAAGATCCAAGATGAGGAATCATTTATAGAGGGCACTCCAAGACACGTAACTCGTCGATTTTGGACTTTATCGGTTTTTCGTGCGGCACATAAGTAATTTACACCTTTTTTATAACGGAATATTGTTGCTAACATCAATATTAGTATGGAAAAAAATTTGGTCGGGATCCAAGATGAGGAACCTCGTCTAGAGGGCGCTCCAAGACACGTAACTCGTTGATTTTGGACTTTATCGATTTTTCGTGCGGCGCATAACTAATTTACCCCTTTTTTATAACGGAATATTGTTGCTGACATCAACATTAGTATATACAACAATTTTGGTCAAGATCCAAGATGAGGAATCATTTATAGAGGGCACTCCAAGACACGTAACTCGTCGATTTTGGACTTTATCGGTTTTTCGTGCGGCACATAAGTAATTTACCCCTTTTTTATAACGGAATATCGTTGCTAACATCAATATTAGTATGTGAAAAAAATTTGTCGGGATCCAAGATGGGGAACCTCGTCTAGAGGGCGCTCCAAGACACGTATCTCATCAATTTTGAATTATCGGTTTTTCGTGCGGTACATAACTAATTTACCCATTTTTTATAACGTCATATTTTGCAACATCAATATTAGTATGTGATAAAAATTTGGTCGGGATCCAAGATGGGAACCACGTCTAGAGGGCGCTCCAAGACGCGTAACTCGTTGATTTTAGACTTTATCGATTTTTCGTGCGGCGCATAACTAATTTACCCCTTTTTTATAACGGAATATTGTTGCTAACATCAATATTAGTATGTGCAACAATTTTGGTCAAGATCCAAGATGAGGAACCTCGACTAGAGGTCGCTCCAAGACACGTAACTCGTCGATTTTGGACTTTATCGGTTTTTCGTGCGGCACATAAGTAATTTACCCCTTTTTTATAACGGAATATTGTTGCTAACATCAATATTAGTATGGAAAAAAATTTGGTCGGGATCCAAGATGAGGAACCTCGTCTAGAGGGCGCTCCAAGACACGTAACTCGTTGATTTTGGACTTTATCGATTTTTCGTGCGGCGCATAACTAATTTACCCCTTTTTTATAACGGAATATTGTTGCTGACATCAACATTAGTATATACAACAATTTTGGTCAAGATCCAAGATGAGGAATCATTTATAGAGGGCGCTCCAAGACACGTAACTCGTCGATTTTGGACTTTATCGGTTTTTCGTGCGGCACATAACTAATTTACCCCTTTTTTATAACGGAATATTGTTGCTAACATCAATATTAGTATGGACAAAAATTTGGTCGGGATCCAAGATGAGGAACCTCGTCTAGAGGGCGCTCCAAGACACGTAACTCGTTGATTTTGGACTTTATCGATTTTTCGTGCAGCGTATAACTAATTTACCCCTTTTTTATAACGGAATATTGTTGCTGACATCAACATTAGTATATACAACAATTTTGGTCAAGATCCAAGATGAGGAATCATTTATAGAGGGCGCTCCAAGACACGTAACTCGTCGATTTTGGACTTTATCGGTTTTTCGTGCGGCGTATAACTAATTTACCCCTTTTTTATAACGGAATATTGTTGCTGACATCAACATTAGTATATACAACAATTTTGGTCAAGATCCAAGATGAGGAATCATTTATAGAGGGCGCTCCAAGACACGTAACTCGTCGATTTTGGACTTTATCGGTTTTTCGTGCGGCACATAACTAATTTACCCCTTTTTTATAACGGAATATTGTTGCTAACATCAATATTAGTATGGAAAAAAATTTGGTCGGGATCCAAGATGAGGAACCTCGTCTAGAGGGCGCTCCAAGACACGTAACTCGTTGATTTTGGACTTTATCGATTTTTCGTGCGGCGTATAACTAATTTACCCCTTTTTTATAACGGAATATTGTTGCTGACATCAACATTAGTATATACAACAATTTTGGTCAAGATCCAAGATGAGGAATCATTTATAGAGGGCGCTCCAAGACACGTAACTCGTCGATTTTGGACTTTATCGGTTTTTCGTGCGGCACATAAGTAATTTACCCCTTTTTTATAACGGAATATTGTTGCTAACATCAATATTAGTATGGAAAAAAATTTGGTCGGGATCCAAGATGAGGAACCTCGTCTAGAGGGCGCTCCAAGACACGTAACTCGTCGATTTTGGACTTTATCGGTTTTTCGTGCGGCGTATAACTAATTTACCCCTTTTTTATAACGGAATATTGTTGCTGACATCAACATTAGTATATACAACAATTTTGGTCAAGATCCAAGATGAGGAATCATTTATAGAGGGCGCTCCAAGACACGTAACTCGTCGATTTTGGACTTTATCGGTTTTTCGTGCGGCACATAAGTAATTTACCCCTTTTTTATAACGGAATATTGTTGCTAACATCAATATTAGTATGGAAAAAAATTTGGTCGGGATCCAAGATGAGGAACCTCGTCTAGAGGGCGCTCCAAGACACGTAACTCGTTGATTTTGGACTTTATCGATTTTTCGTGCGGCGCATAACTAATTTACCCCTTTTTTATAACGGAATATTGTTGCTGACATCAACATTAGTATATACAACAATTTTGGTCAAGATCCAATATGAGGAATCATTTATAGAGGGCACTCCAAGACACGTAACTCGTCGATTTTGGACTTTATCGGTTTTTCGTGCGGCACATAAGTAATTTACCCTTTTTTATAACGGAATATTGTTGCTAACATCAATATTAGTATGTGAAAAAAATTTGGTCGGGATCCAAGATGGGGAAGCTCGTCTAGAGGGCGCTCCAAGACACGTATCTTATCAATTTTTGAATTTATCGGTTTTTCGTGCGGTACATAACTAATTTACCCATTTTTTATAACGTCATATTGTTGCTAACATCAATATTAGTATGTGCAACAATTTTGGTCAAGATCCAAGATGAGGAACCTCGACTAGAGGTCGCGCCAAGACACGTAACTCGTCGATTTTGGACTTTATCGATTTTTCGTGCGGCGCATAACTAATTTACCCCTTTTTTATAACGGAATATTGTTGCTAACATCAATATTAGTATGGAAAAAAATTTGGTCGGGATCCAAGATGAGGAACCTCGTCTAGAGGGCGCTCCAAGACACGTAACTCGTTGATTTTGGACTTTATCGATTTTTCGTGCGGCGTATAACTAATTTACCCCTTTTTTATAACGGAATATTGTTGCTGACATCAACATTAGTATATACAACAATTTTGGTCAAGATCCAAGATGAGGAATCATTTATAGAGGGCGCTCCAAGACACGTAACTCGTCGATTTTGGACTTTATCGGTTTTTCGTGCGGCACATAAGTAATTTACCCCTTTTTTATAACGGAATATTGTTGCTAACATCAATATTAGTATGGAAAAAAATTTGGTCGGGATCCAAGATGAGGAACCTCGTCTAGAGGGCGCTCCAAGACACGTAACTCGTCGATTTTGCACTTTATCGATTTTTCGTGCGGCGCATAACTAATTTACCCCTTTTTTATAACGGAATATTGTTGCTAACATCAATATTAGTATGGAAAAAAATTTGGTCGGGATCCAAGATGAGGAACCTCGTCTAGAGGGCGCTCCAAGACACGTATCTTATCAATTTTTGAATTTATCGGTTTTTCGTGCGGTACATAACTAATTTACCCATTTTTTATAACGTCATATTGTTGCTAACATCAATATTAGTATGTGCAACAATTTTGGTCAAGATCCAAGATGAGGAACCTCGACTAGAGGTCGCGCCAAGACACGTAACTCGTCGATTTTGGACTTTATCGATTTTTCGTGCGGCGCATAACTAATTTACCCCTTTTTTATAACGGAATATTGTTGCTAACATCAATATTAGTATGGAAAAAAATTTGGTCGGGATCCAAGATGAGGAACCTCGTCTAGAGGGCGCTCGAAGACACGTAACTCGTTGATTTTGGACTTTATCGATTTTTCGTGCGGCGTATAACTAATTTACCCCTTTTTTATAACGGAATATTGTTGCTGACATCAACATTAGTATATACAACAATTTTGGTCAAGATCCAAGATGAGGAATCATTTATAGATGGCACTCCAAGACACGTAACTCGTCGATTTTGGACTTTATCGGTTTTTCGTGCGGCACATAAGTAATTTACACCTTTTTTATAACGGAATATTGTTGCTAACATCAATATTAGTATGTGAAAAAAATTTGGTCGGGATCCAAGATGGGGAACCTCGTCTAGAGGGCGCTCCAAGACACGTATCTTATCAATTTTTGAATTTATCGGTTTTTCGTGCGGTACATAACTAATTTACCCATTTTTTATAACGTCATATTGTTGCTAACATCAATATTAGTATGTGCAACAATTTTGGTCAAGATGCAAAATATGGAACCTCGACTAGAGGTCGCTCCAAGACACGTAACTCGTCGATTTTGGACTTTATCGATTTTTCGTGCGGCGCATAACTAATTTACCCCTTTTTTTATAACGGAATATTGTTGCTAACATCAATATTAGTATGGAAAAAAATTTGGTCGGGATCCAAGATGAGGAACCTCGTCTAGAGGGCGCTCCAAGACACGTAACTCGTTGATTTTGGACTTTATCGATTTTTCGTGCGGCGCATAACTAATTTACCCCTTTTTTATAACGGAATATTGTTGCTGACATCAACATTAGTATATACAACAATTTTGGTCAAGATCCAAGATGAGGAATCATTTATAGAGGGCACTCCAAGACACGTAACTCGTCGATTTTGGACTTTATCGGTTTTTCGTGCGGCACATAAGTAATTTACCCCTTTTTTATAACGGAATATCGTTGCTAACATCAATATTAGTATGTGAAAAAAATTTGTTCGGGATCCAAGATGGAGAACCTCGTCTAGAGGGCGCTCCAAGACACGTAACTCGTCGATTTTGCACTTTATCGATTTCTCGTGCGGCGCATAACTAATTTACCCCTTTTTTATAACGGAATATTGTTGCTAACATCAATATTAGTATGGAAAAAAATTTGGTCGGGATCCAAGATGAGGAACCTCGTCTAGAGGGCGCTCCAAGACACGTATCTTATCAATTTTTGAATTTATCGGTTTTTCGTGCGGTACATAACTAATTTACCCATTTTTTATAACGTCATATTGTTGCTAACAGCAATATTAGTATGTGCAACAATTTTGGTCAAGATCCAAGATGAGGAACCTCGACTAGAGGTCGCGCCAAGACACGTAACTCGTCGATTTTGGACTTTATCGATTTTTCGTGCGGCGCATAACTAATTTACCCCTTTTTTATAACGGAATATTGTTGCTAACATCAATATTAGTATGGAAAAAAATTTGGTCGGGATCCAAGATGAGGAACCTCGTCTAGAGGGCGCTCGAAGACACGTAACTCGTTGATTTTGGACTTTATCGATTTTTCGTGCGGCGTATAACTAATTTACCCCTTTTTTATAACGGAATATTGTTGCTGACATCAACATTAGTATATACAACAATTTTGGTCAAGATCCAAGATGAGGAATCATTTATAGAGGGCGCTCCAAGACACGTAACTCGTCGATTTTGGACTTTATCGGTTTTTCGTGCGGCACATAAGTAATTTACCCCTTTTTTATAACGGAATATTGTTGCTAACATCAATATTAGTATGGAAAAAAATTTGGTCGGGATCCAAGATGAGGAACCTCGTCTAGAGGGCGCTCCAAGACACGTAACTCGTTGATTTTGGACTTTATCGATTTTTCGTGCGGCGCATAACTAATTTACCCCTTTTTTATAACGGAATATTGTTGCTGACATCAACATTAGTATATACAACAATTTTGGTCAAGATCCAAGATGAGGAATCATTTATAGATGGCACTCCAAGACACGTAACTCGTCGATTTTGGACTTTATCGGTTTTTCGTGCGGCACATAAGTAATTTACACCTTTTTTATAACGGAATATTGTTGCTAACATCAATATTAGTATGTGAAAAAAATTTGGTCGGGATCCAAGATGGGGAACCTCGTCTAGAGGGCGCTCCAAGACACGTATCTTATCAATTTTTGAATTTATCGGTTTTTCGTGCGGTACATAACTAATTTACCCATTTTTTATAACGTCATATTGTTGCTAACATCAATATTAGTATGTGCAACAATTTTGGTCAAGATGCAAAATATGGAACCTCGACTAGAGGTCGCTCCAAGACACGTAACTCGTCGATTTTGGACTTTATCGATTTTTCGTGCGGCGCATAACTAATTTACCCCTTTTTTTATAACGGAATATTGTTGCTAACATCAATATTAGTATGGAAAAAAATTTGGTCGGGATCCAAGATGAGGAACCTCGTCTAGAGGGCGCTCCAAGACACGTAACTCGTTGATTTTGGACTTTATCGATTTTTCGTGCGGCGCATAACTAATTTACCCCTTTTTTATAACGGAATATTGTTGCTGACATCAACATTAGTATATACAACAATTTTGGTCAAGATCCAAGATGAGGAATCATTTATAGAGGGCACTCCAAGACACGTAACTCGTCGATTTTGGACTTTATCGGTTTTTCGTGCGGCACATAAGTAATTTACCCCTTTTTTATAACGGAATATCGTTGCTAACATCAATATTAGTATGTGAAAAAAATTTGTTCGGGATCCAAGATGGGGAACCTCGTCTAGAGGGCGCTCCAAGACACGTATCTCATCAATTTTTGAATTAATCGGTTTTTCGTGCGGTACATAACTAATTTACCCATTTTTTATAACGTCATATTTTTGCGAACATCAATATTAGTATGTGATAAAAATTTGGTCGGGATCCAAGATGGGGAACCACGTCTAGAGGGCGCTCCAAGACGCGTAACTCGTTGATTTTAGACTTTATCGATTTTTCGTGCGGCGCATAACTAATTTACCCCTTTTTTATAACGGAATATTGTTGCTAACATCAATATTAGTATGTGCAACAATTTTGGTCAAGATCCAAGATGAGGAACCTCGACTAGAGGTCGCTCCAAGACACGTAACTCGTCGATTTTGGACTTTATCGGTTTTTCGTGCGGCACATAAGTAATTTACACCTTTTTTATAACGGAATATTGTTGCTAACATCAATATTAGTATGTGAAAAAAATTTGGTCGGGATCCAAGATGGGGAACCTCGTCTAGAGGGCGCTCCAAGACACGTATCTTATCAATTTTTGAATTTATCGGTTTTTCGTGCGGTACATAACTAATTTACCCATTTTTTATAACGTCATATTGTTGCTAACATCAATATTAGTATGTGCAACAATTTTGGTCAAGATGCAAGATATGGAACCTCGACTAGAGGTCGCTCCAAGACACGTAACTCGTCGATTTTGGACTTTATCGATTTTTCGTGCGGCGCATAACTAATTTACCCCTTTTTTTATAACGGAATATTGTTGCTAACATCAACATTAGTACGTACAACAATTTTGGTCAAGATCCAAGATGAGGAACCTCGTCTAGAGGGCGCTCCAAGACACGTTACTCGTTGATTTTGGACTTTATCGATTTTTCGTGCGGCGCATAACTAATTTACACCTTTTTTATAACGAAATATTGTTGCTGACATCAATATTAGTATATACAACGATTTTGATCAAGATCCAAGATGAGGAACCATTTATAGAGGGCGCTCCAAGACTCGTAACTCGTCGATTTTGGACTTTATCGGTTTTTCGTGCGGCACATAAGTAATTTACCCCTTTTTTATAACGGAATATTGTTGCTAACATCAATATTAGTATGGAAAAAAATTTGGTCGGGATCCAAGATGAGGAACCTCGTCTAGAGGGCGCTCCAAGACACGTAACTCGTTGATTTTGGACTTTATCGATTTTTCGTGCGGCGCATAACTAATTTACCCCTTTTTTATAACGGAATATTGTTGCTGACATCAACATTAGTATATACAACAATTTTGGTCAAGATCCAAGATGAGGAATCATTTATAGAGGGCACTCCAAGACACGTAACTCGTCGATTTTGGACTTTATCGATTTTTCGTGCGGCGCATAACTAATTTACACCTTTTTTATAACGGAATATTGTTGCTAACATCAATGTTAGTATGTGAAAAAAATTTGGTCGGGATCCAAGATGGGTAACCTCGTCTAGAGGGCGCTCCAAGACACGTATCTCATCAATTTTGGAATTTATCGGTTTTTCGTGCGGTACATAACTAATTTGCCCCTTTTTTTATAATGGAATATTGTTGCTAACATCAATATTAGTATGTGAAAAAAATTTGGTCGGATCCAAGGTCCGGTCAATGGGATTGCCAATGATGCGGATGACCTGTTGAGTGGACAGGTTTTTGCATAAATATATTTAGTTTTCGCAGGTATCCATCAGTGGGGACTCCACAGAGAATGGACTGAACGAGCCAGCTGTACTTATGGTGCGCTTATCTGTGATTGAAAATACAACTATTTCAGTCCATCTCTTTTATAGCTCGCTCAACATACAGCAGCTATAGACAAAAACAATAAAAAAATGCCCCAGCTATAGAGACACAATGTCAGTTCACAGAAAAGTAATTTAACATAATTATATGTAATAAAGCTCTCCGGCTGTAGATGCACAGGCGACGGGCGAGTGAGACTCTGCACCTGCGAGTAAGGTGGCTTCTCTTTCCGCATACAACCAGTCGCTCGCTCCAGAAGGGTGGGGGCGCGGATCTTTTCTCCCAGAATTCACACTAAAATGTTTGAGAAAACGAGTTAGATGTATACTGTTTCATTTCATATTCAAGTTAGGAATAAATTACGTTAAGTGACGAAGTTCCTGGATAAATTATTTAGAAACATTATATAAGAATTACACAAAGCTAGTAAAAAGAAGATCCAGAAACTTCGACGCTTAACTAAGCCTCGAAGGAATGTACCCGTAACCAAAACTTCTCCTTCCTCGGCTGAAGCGCGCGTGCACAGCCGACGCTGCAGTTTAGCCGTTGACCATAGTATTAGGCCCATAAGACCTAATGAGTAAGACAAAGAGCGCGGCTAGGCTGAAGTAAGAAGAGAGGAGAAGTAAGTACCCCGCGTGGGAGAAAGCTTCGACTCTCTCTCAAGCATCACCTCCCCCGAAACGACACTCCAGGGTGTGCGCTCCTAGAGAAAGGACGCTAATTTTAAGAGTTTAGATTTTGAGTAATTCAATAAGCTTTGTTTCATTTGAGTGTCTGATTTAATTTGTGTTTTGATACGTTGATAATAAACATCACTGCAATCCATGTGTTGAATTTTGGAAAATAAGTCATTCAGATACAACCAATTTTGACCCATCCTCCGTTTTGCTAAAACATCTTGCCAAAAAGGAGATCTAAACCCCGCAATCTTTTCCGAGCAGTCATCCCAGTCTTTCTGAGCATCCTTTCGGGTTAAATTATTTCTCAAATTCCAGAAGTCCACAGAACAAAGTAAGTATCATTTAATTCAATATTTATGATCTTTGACATTTAAAGGTTAAATCAAATAGTTCTGCCTCGACAAATTATTGTTCTCACTGATCTCCCCCGTATGGGCGAGTAGCTAAGCGCCCACGTTTTAATAATATTTTATTGTTAGTTGGTGGAATCGGTTCTATCCTAACAAAATTGGGGGTTCGTCCGGGATCTGCTTAGCTTTTGTTGCTTGCAAAACTGTTTGGTTTTCTGTGTTTAAAATAATTTTTTTTTGGTGAGTGAGTGAACATATAAAAAAAAACGATCCCAATTAAGTGCGCGTAAAGACGAAAAATATTAAAAAGTCATAAGTGCGACGAAGAGAGAAACGAGAGAATATAAAAAGCAAGAGCATTGATAGGAGTTTGAAATTCGAGACGCGCGCGCAAGCACACAAAGACACCGTGACGACACTGCAGCCACATATCGGGTGGGACGCGCAGTAACGTCAGTGATTTTAAAATAATTTTTTTTATTATTTCTTGTGACTCTTACAATTAATAAGTTCGGACGTTTTACTAGTTAAAAATCATTGAGACCCAGTGGATATTAGGAGAGGTACCCAAATAAGACAAAACGCAATAATATTACACAATATCTTTTCTTACACCAGCAATTTTCTTTACACACTCAATGCACAAGCAGTTTGATGAGTCCTGCCATACAACATATACACATAAAAGTTCATTATAAGCACTTTGATATTACACACAAAGAGTAGAATCAAGATTTTGAAAATTGGCATCGCATTCGAGTCACACACCAACAATCTACAATATACCTCCGTAGTTTGATATCACAAATTATTGTTCACTAACCAGTACACAGAGAGACGCATAAAACAGTAACTTCCAAAACATTTACACATAGAATCACACCAATTTTCATTCAACAATTTTTTTTGCATTACATTTTGATTGCCGACACTTGACTCCAAAAAAAAAAACTGGCATAGTCCTACATTTTACAGTCTAATTCAGAACTAACAAAAAAAAAAAAAAAAAGAAAACACAAATTCTAATGACACCATTCGCCTTGACACTCTGTATTTAACTAAAATTACACTTGTAACTCTTGAATACAGAACACACGTAGGGGTGGGCCCGTTAGGACACTGCTCGTGCTCCAAAATAACCGAAACACCCAGAATCTGGTCGACGAGTAGCACTAGAGTGCACTGGCAAGTGATCGCCAGAAGTTGAGCCAGGGCCTTGACGAGGCTGCTACGTAGAGTCTTGGACTCCGGCTTTCGCAGGAGAAAGTCTGGGCTCTTGCACTCGAACCAGCTAACTTGGGTGTTGACACGCCTATTGAGAACCTGTAAATACCAAAAATAATTAATTTCATGCGTATTTGTACCCCAGATAATAATTAATACCATATTTCGACCACTGAGCGAGGAAACACCCATGACGTCATGCAGACTCAGCACTGTCCTCCTTGATCTTGAGGATGTTTGTAAAAAAAAATTCAAGCTGCTGCTGACTGCCACGAAGGCTGAAAAGAAAGACAAAACAAGTTTACACAAAGCAATAGTTCTCGGGTTGTTTGCAAGAAATTTAATATTTATTTAAAAAAAAAACAACTTATTTGAGTCAGATGATAGAGTTGCAGCTGCCACATTGGGAACAATCCTGGGCCCGAACTTTGACCTTTGCAGGAACACCGTGATAGCACGCACACGCACTTTTGATTGAACGATACGAAACGACACGCACGGTTCACCTTTTGCAAAACAATTAGCAATAATTTGAAAGCGAAAAGTACACGTGACGCAACACGAGGCAACAGCTGACGCAAACGGACTCGACTAGGGAGTTTGACGGTATTGAGAAGTTAGGTGTAGAGCGGTGCCACACCCAAGCTAGTGACTATAGACTCGAGATCGGGCGGACGCCATTTTGAGAGCGGCGGAGCGCGCGTGAATATTTCAATTCGAATATTGGACTTCCAGACTTTTCAAGAGAATTATTGTAAAGTAAATTCAGTAATTAAACAATTAAACTATTGCTACTGTATTTAGACCGGATTAACGAAAACAAGGGCGTGTCCATTGGAATTAAATTATTTCCTTACGACTTTGAAATATTACGTGACAGTTTGAGACCATTCAGAAACAATAGTTTTTTTTTTATAATAGGGCTTTTACATAAATATAAATAATCTTTACGGTTAAGACTATTATTCAAACATTATATGTTAATAATTATAGGCGAATTCATTTCGAAAACACTATTTAGAGGAAATTCATTTACATAATCGATAACAACAAATAGTCATCTATTATTTTTAAATAAATTAATTAATTTTGAATTATACAAAATAATTAGCATAATTAAATTTTCTTTTCGGGAATTTTTGCGAAGAAAATAAATCACGTAAATATTTTAATTGAATTTACGAAACCGGACCATCACTCTTAATTTAAATTTGACTTAAATTTTGACAGAGGACACGACACAAATTTTCTTTTTCCCATTAAAAAAAAATGCACGATTTGATGATTCTCGTTGGATAAGCCTTTAGTTTAGACATATACCCGTGAACACTTAATATTAATTTAGTATTAATATTTTATTACAATATTTTATTGACTACTGGTTTTATTATTAATCATTATCACCATTTATTATTATTTATCGAACCCCACAATAATTACACGAAAATTAAATATCAAAAATCCCACAATTTCGTTTACGTTACCCCTTAATATACTTCAATATATTATCTATACCCACATCATAAAATTTTAATTACAATAATAATAATAACATATGATAAATATAATATTGGGATTGTGAGGAGAGGAAATAAGGCTTTAATAAAATAGTGGCACGGAATTACGGATTCTCTATAAAGCAAGAATGTTTTAGAAGCATTTAGAGAACTATCTAGAGGATTATTTAGAATTTTCTACGACAATTAAGAGGCAGTAAATCTATTCAAAATGACAGACGAGACCGGCAATAGGACGGGTGAAAACACAGGAGCAGACTTGGCTACCACCATGGCCAATAGCTTCATGCTTATGAGTTGCGTAAGCGGCATACCAAGCTTTGACGGGAAACACACCAAGTTAAGAGACTACATACAAGATTTGAAGAATGCAAATGAACTTGTAACTGAGGCAATACGACCACAATTTATGCGAAATGTGCTGCAGAGAATAACCGGAGCAGCGAAGAAGAGTCTCAACAACAAAACCATAACAACAGTAGAAGACTTAATTAAACATTTAAAGCAGAGATTTGGTCCAGGCAGGGACTTTAGTTATTATAACACATGTATCCAGACGGTCAAGATGAGGCAAGGAGACACTGTAGGAGATTTTTATGACGAATTGAACGTTTTACTGAGCAGTGCCAGGAATGCATTGAAAGAAGAAAAGGGAAGTGACAACCTTGACGCGATGATGGAACCATTGGAGATGCTGGCAGTCGATATATACATAAGGGGATTACCAGCTAATTTATCGGAAAGAGTGGACTTATTCAAACCAAAGAATCTACGAGAAGCATACGAAGAGGCTGTGCGACTAGAAACACGCATGAAAGCCAGGATCATACCGGACTCCAGGCCACGAGTGAATCGAAGTTATTATAATACAGAAAGAAGGGATAGTTATAATAATGGATACCGCAAGGTGGAATTGGTGGAATAGAGGCGGATATAACAATGAAGAATACAGAAATCAAGATAGATATGACAACAGAAATCGCAGACATGACGATTTTATAGGATATATGCCTGAAGAAGAAGAATGTGCAGGATATGTCGAGGAGGAAGAAGATTATGCACGATATGACAACGAAAATGAAGACTACGTAATCTACGTCAATGAGCCTGAACAACGCCAACGAGAATTCCAAGATGACCATAGGAGGAACAATTATAACCGGAATAACTACAACCAAGATGGTTATCAAGGTTATCAGAGAGGAAATGGTAGTGGCAACAATTACAATAGAGGAGGATACCAGCGGGGGTATAACAACAGCAACAGACAAGGAGGGAGCAATTGGCCGTCGTGGAATATAAACTATGGTCAAAGAAGCCAAAGGCAAATTTTTAATCACGAAACTGGACGTCGTGAAAATTATCAATCTAGTGGTCCGGATAGACGACAGAATTACAATAATTATCCCAATAACTGGAGAAACGGCAATGCAAGAAACTATCAACAAAACGAGAACGAACGAGAGAATTTAAACTCTCAAAGGGCTCGTCATGGAGAACGAATGACGAGCCAGGAACAGAACCAACAACCTATCCAGAAACCACAGCAGAATGTGGACTACCAGAAATATCAACAACAAACACAGGGTTACAATCAAGGCAGGCAAAACCCAAATCAGAGCAGCCAGAACAACCAGGTGCAGCAAAAGGTACCAGTGATGGCGATAATGACAAGGGAACAGGAACTTCCAATATATGGACAGCCGACTGCAAGGGACCTGAAGAGTTTAATTGGGAAAATGATGAACCAACAGCAATAAAAGTACACATACCACAAGGAACCACGAAACCTTGGTTAACATTCATGATAGACAATGGAGCAAGTGTAAATCTAATCAAATTAAGTTTTATACACGATGGCATGCCAATAAATATGAAAGATGTGAGGAATCTTGGAGGAATAACCACGGGAACAGTACCGACTCTAGGAGCAGTTTATTTGCTTATCAGAAATACACCAGTGAAATTCCACATAGTGACAGACGATTTTCCGACACCACACGATGGACTATTAGGAAGAAATTATTTAAAGAAGGAAGAGGCTGTCATTTCTTATTTTAACAATGCTCTAATGTTAGGCGGAGACGTGATGCACCCAATGCCATTTCTGGGACAAGAAAAAGAATACAGAGAGAAGAGAAAAAGGGCACATAATTCTTACAAAACCAGCAACGTGCTACAAGTCGAAGACAAGAAAGACGATAAAGAAGCACCTGTAACAGATGTATCCAAAAATGAGAAGACACCAGCAAAAACGAAACATGTTTTAAAGGCCAGAACTCGGCAAGTTGTAAGAATCAATCAATCAGAAGTGAATTAAAAGAAGGATACATACCCAGAATCGATGTAGGGAATGAAAATGTATTTTTGGGAGAAGGAGTAGTAATTAACGACAACAACACCTGCAAAATGATGGCGATTAATACGAGTGAAGAAGACGTCATGATAGAGGTCGATGCTAAAGAATTAATACCATTTGACAGCGAATTTAATGGTGAAGTTATAGTGGACAGAATTAAGAGGCTAGAGAAGGTGAAAGAATCAATTAGAAGAAGTCACTTGAATCAAGAAGAACTAAAAATAGTGGACCGTATAATGGAAGATTATTTAGATAGATTTTTATTACCAGGAGACAAGTTACCGTGTACAGATATGATCCAGCACCACATACATTTAGAGAACGACATACCTATAAACACGAAACAATATAGGCATCCTCCGAAACATAAGCAAGTCGTCAGAGAGAGTGTGGAAAAGAAATTGCGAGATAAAATTATTAGAGAATCGAATTCACCATGCAACTCACCAATATGGATAGTACCAAAGAAGCCTGACAGCCATGGAAACCCAAGATGGAGGATGGTAATCGACTTTCGCGAGATCAATAAAAAGACAATCAGAGACGCCTACCCTCTGCCTAACATTGCCGACATCATGGACCAATTAGGTGGTGCAACATACTTTTCGATTTTCGACCTTGCAAGTGGATTTCAGCAGATACCAATGGCACCAGAAGACTGTTACAAGACAGCATTCACAACCCTCAACGGACATTATGAGTATACACGTTTACCAGAAGGTCTGAAGAACGCAACAGCGACATTTCAACGCTTAATGGAAAATGCACTTAGAGGTTTGCAAAACATAGAGATGTTAGTATATTTAGATGATATTATAGTCTACAGCAAGGACTTACAAGAACACGAACAGCGAATTAGGCATATGATGGATAGACTAAGGCTCGCCAAACTGGTACTGCAGCCAGATAAAATTGAATTTTTTAGACGAGAAGTAGGATTCCTAGGGCACATAATAAGTTCCAGAGGAATTGAACCAAATCCGGAAAAGGTGGAAGCAATAACAAAGTTACCCACACCAAAGACAGCAAAGAATGTAAGAACGCTACTAGGAATGTTTGGATACTACAGGAAGTACATTAAGGACTTTGCGAAGGTAGCTAAACCACTAAATGACCTGCTCAAGAAAAACGTAAAATTTGAATGGACAGAAGATTGCGAGAAAAGCTACCAGATATTGAAAGATTGCCTTGTAAGAGAACCCATATTACAATTCCCAGACTTCAACAAGGAGTTCACACTGACCACTTATGCGTCAGATTACGCAATAGGAGCAGTATTAAGCCAAGAAAAGGACGGCTTCGATCACCCAGTACAATATTTGTCTAGAGCGCTCAACAAAGCCGAGAGAAATCATTCAACCACGGAGAAAGAATGCCTCGCAGTACTTTACGCCTTGCACCAGTTTAGACCTTATTTATTGTGCAGAAAATTTACACTAGTTAGTGACCACGAACCACTAAACTGGATGCACAGCAGAAAAGACCCAGGCCAAAGACTCATGAGATGGATGTTTAGATTCACCGGGTACGAGTACACTTTTAAATATAAACCAGGAAAGCTGAATAAAAACGCAGATGCACTATCACGGAATCCACCAGAAATGACTGAAGAAGAGATCAACAAAAATCTACCTAGTATCAAAATAATGGTAATAGAAGAAAAACAAAGTAAACAAGAAAAGGCGGCAGCAAGTGTAGCAAAATCAGTCAAGGGAATTGTGCAACCACGCACCAGGATACAATCAACAGGCGACATGGCAAATAAACCTAGAGGAAGAGGAAGACCCATAGGAGCCAAAACCAATAAAGAGGCACCAAAGTTGCAGCATAGCGTGATAGCTCAAAGAACTAGAGCAAGACGCGCACAAGTACAGAGTCCAGTGGGACGGTACATCAAACAAGGAGCAATACCCAGAGTACCGAAACCCGTTGCATCAAGAAAAGCCACAAAACCAGGAAAACCAGTGACAGCTAAATCCACAGCTGAAACATCGACTGAAGCGTTAACAGCAGAAACTAGCTCCATTCAGCTGAAGGAAATCCCAGAAAGTTCAACCGATGCAGATTCCGATACATCGATGACAGCCAACCCATCTAGACGATCGTGGTTATCTTCGACAACCAACGAAGACACCGACTCAGAGAAGCCACCGATACCAGACCCAAGGTATAGTGGACTACGACAAGAAGACACAGAGACGACGGAAGAAGAAACAGAAGATGATGAAGTATTTTCTTTAGAAGGAAACCAAGATAAAACTATAAGCAACATTGCAATAGAGGTCAGCGCAATAGAAGGATCCAACACAGAAGAAAGTTCCGAAGACGAATCAATTAAGAACCTATCAGTAAAGACGACTCTAACTAGGGAAGAGGTAGAAGAAGCAAGCAGAAAATTTGAAGAGAGTATGAAAAGATATGAAATGGATAAAGACACCAATACCACAGAATCAGGGACAGAAATTGCGATACAGCTACAGATACCCTCACACTCTTCAGATGATGATGAAGTAGCAGATGAAGTTCGTGAAGCAATCTACACATCCGACCCACGGTTTCAAACAGAAGAAGAAATAGATATAGATAATGTATGGAGAAAAAGCGTGCAGAAATTAATAAAAAGAGCACGACAAAAGCTACAGGAGACCACAAGAGAAGAAAACTCAGGAAGCGACTCCGACATCGAAAGCCTGGCTGACATAATTATGCCGCCGCCAAGGAAAACATTATGTGTGACCCCGACGATAACAAGTGGTAGCCCTACAGCCAAGAGCACACCACAAAATAAGACGAAAGCACGCAGGAAATTAGGAGTATTAAGTAAAATAGAAGCAGAAGATGGATCAATAATAGACATAAGATTTTCAAAACCGCCTGAAATAACAATGCCTTTTCTCCTGCCTACATCACCAGACCTAGAGCCACTAAACAAAGACTACACTCCAACAGAAAATGATCATGAATCGGAAGATACCCCAACACACATAACATTCAAGAAGATTCCCCAGAACATAATCACCGTAAGAGAATGCATCACGCACAGAAGAGATAACATTGTTCACTTTCTATTGGCAGACTGCGACAACACTTGGCCAGTAACCAGATTATTAGTAGAAATCGGAGCCATAGACTTAACGAAAATCAAGAGTAAAAGGCCAAAGATAGGCCAAATCCTAGTCACGCCATTCAAAAAACATCACATATTCACAGTAATAATAAAAGACAAATGCTTCAACGTAATAAAAATAGAAAATTTAAAGAAGGGACTTCGGAATCTAAAAGAAACACACAGTACCCCACAGCACGAATTCCAAGAAGCATCAGGACAAAGAGACTAGTACCACTAGGCACAATTGGAAGTATAAGTATCAGTTTGTTCGGACTCGTGACTAACGACGAAGTGGACAACATAAATAAAAATATAGACCAGCTCTTCCAGGACCAAAGCAAAATGGTTCATTTACTAGATGAGAATTTCCACATAATCTCAGCAAAATTTGAGGAATTATACAACATAACCAGCAACTACCAGAAAGTGTTGCAAGGATTCGAAAAAGAATTAACAAAGACGATCAAAACAATACTACGAGAAAAAGATCAAATGAAGTACCAAATTGAAGTAGTAATATACGTTAAACTACTAGAATCGACATTGGACCATGTGATTAAAAGTAATGAGAAATTACTAGAAATCCTACGAAAATTAAAAGAAGGAAAAGTACACTCAGACCTTATGAAACAGGACGTGGTTCAACAAATGAAGATGGATGTAAAAAGAGTGAGTCAAGATTTAGAATTTCCACCACCACCAGAGCACATGAGAGCCGAAGAATTAGCCAGAATATCGGAAATTGACGCCATTCACCAGAATGGGCGAACATTAGCAGTGCTAAATCTTCCTCTAGTAGATCACATGCCTTATCAATTGTACAAGATGCACCCTATTAACATACCACAAAACATGAAAAATGAAACGATGGGACAAGCCTTCATAAGACCATCACATAAATACATCGCCATTAGCTACGATCATACCAGATACATAAAATTCAATGAGGACCAAAGACAAATGTGTATTAAAACGCACTATGCAGACATATGCCCAATACTAGGAGCACTCAGGAATGTCCCAGAATCAAGGGACTGTGAAATAACATTGCTCTTGAACCCCAGTCAAAAGGCCATTACACAATGTGATATACGATACAGACTGAGCGAACAAACTCAGTGGACGTACCTAAATTATGACAAATCATGGCTCTATTCAACAATTCGACCAGAAATACTAAACATCATTTGCCAAGACAAACATGAAAACAAGGTCACGATAAAAGACGCAGGAATCGTTCACATAGCACCAATATGCATAGGAACAACGGCTGAGGCGACCATCACCGGAGAAGTTACCAGGAACACCGAGTTTACCTACGTGTACAAACCAGAAATAAACTTAAAAATAACAGATATTTACCCCCTACTGAATCAAGAAGACACCAGTTTAGAAGTGCACAGCTCAGAAAACATAGATGTGCTAGGACCAAATATGGCCAACAATGACGGAAGGCCATTGCATGAAATAGTCAGCAAACTAAGAGAAATAGGCGAACATAAACGACAAAACTACAGTACAAACACAGTACTATATGGAAGCATGACCGTCCAATTAATAATAGTAACGACAATAATAATTATCATCATAAAGATGAAGTGTCTAAGAAAATGGCGCTGCCCAAAGAATAAGAAGCGCAGAAACCCATCACCGAGAATAAAAACCAAAAGACGAAAGATCGAAACAAAAGATGAGGAAATCGAACTCGAAGACATTCTAGGCAGCCATAAAAACCACGCAATCCTGTGACTAGACCGCGAAAACCCTAAAACGAACGCGCAATCGACAACAAAGAAATTTGCACTACCCAAACAAGAAGCAGAATGCTCATGAGTGAATGAAATTAAATTTTTGAATTTTCAGGACGCTTGTACATAGCAAAACAATGCTTAACCAATCAAAAAATTTTTTTTCTCTAACATGATTGATGTAATCTATTTGCAGACAAAAGAATACACAATGGACTTTAGACCAAGAACAAACATTTCGCAGAACGCCCGTGTAGAAAAATACAGATATGAACGAGAGACCAAAAAGATAACGCTATCTTTCAACTCAGAAAGAGAGATAGCAAAAGCATATGAACTCAGATCCCTATTAGCCAAGCAAAATAAATTAAAGAGGAACAGCAAGAGAGCAGCACCATACCAAACTCCCATGATAACCACAGGACCAAAAACAGCAATAGGAGATTTGATAGACCTCACTCCAAAAGAAGAACCAACAGTTAGATCTGAAGTACACGTGGTTAGTCAACCATCAACACCTCAACTAATCAGGAACAGACTGTTCTGTCTACTGCCTTGGGACGGCAATGATAGAGAGAAAGACGAAATGTTCTTCAGACATTTCGCCCAGTTCGGGACACTAGCATACTACGAAACAGTCAGAGACAAAAAGGGACGTTTGTCATACGGATACGTGCAATATTTCACACAAGAAGACACCAAAGCCGCCAAGGAAGAGAGTGACCCAATGTACAAAGCAACATTTGCCGAACCGCGAAGAATACCACGTGCAGCGCAAGGAACCGCAAATACTAAATTCCATGAAAGATGCAAACAGATGATAGAAGTAGAAATATACAACTTACATGAAATAACATGCAAAAAGCAAATAGCTTGGACCCAAGACAATGTCAGTGAAGACCCACTGAGCAAGTTACAGCCACTACAGGAGACAATTATGGAATTAAACGAAAAAATAGCAAAACTGGAAAATCAAAAGGAAAACAACGGACATCCACCAACACCCAGGAGAAATAGAGTGAGCCATGAAAGACCCAAGACCCTAGAAGCCACTCTCCCTGACCTAGATGAAAATGATAGCAGTATGAGCATAGAATAAGACAGATAAATTTACATTTTGCGACCGTGTTATATAACCATAATAAACAATAGTTAGGACCAATGACCCTGTATGAATGAATGAATGCATAAACGAAAATACATCGCATGAATTAAAATAACCAAACACACATAACATATAATTATCATACCACTCTCTTTGAATTATTTTCAGATATGGACCAAGTTTTGAAAAATATCGTCACCTCAATCGTCTTCGACGAAGTTTTGGACCATGTCACAATCTGTTTTGACCCCGCGGGAAAACTCCCTATGGTAATGAAGCTATTGAACAGTTATGGACCAAACAACACCGTCACGTTTGAAATCATTCCAAGAGGACCACACCATGACTCAGCGAGATTAACTATTAAGTACAGAACACGGACAAGCGCGACGAGACTCAGAAGCGACTATAAGACATCCAGAACAGAGGACAGGATGACAGTAGAACAGAGAGTAGAAGCACCGACTGATTCGGACAGCTCAGACACAGTCGACGAACATAGTAGCAGCGACAGCAGTACCACTGACGGAACCGACGGAACGGACAACACTAGCGACACTCCTGAAAGCGACGCTAACGACGAAAATGACGAAGTTATTTTAAATTCAGACGAAGATGTTCCACAGCAAGACAATGACAATAACGAAGACAACATGAACAACGACAATGCCCACATCCCAGACAACAATGACGACAATTACGGCAGTAATGACATCGACAATGCAGACAACAACGATATCAACAGCGACGACAATGTTAATGATAACGGCTACCCCTTGCAGTACAATCCCCAAAACAACGTGGAATTACTCAAGATGAACCTGACGGACGCTTATACGATAACAGCTATATACAGAGGAGACACAATTGACGCAGAGGCATTGTTCAGACAGTACGGACCATGCCACACAGAACACTACATGTCCACGACAGACGACACTAAAGCGATATCTACACGGTACCAGTTAGACAGACATGCACGAAAAATAATAAATCTGTACAGACAATATATACAACGGACAGACGAGGACGTGCAAGGACTTCGACGGCAAGAATGAGAACAGGGACCACCGACAACAGAATACGTTAGATCGGACGATACTATTTATGTACGAGTACAGCGGACAGTAAGCAAACAAGAACTGACGGAAATATTTGCAACATTTGGAGAAATAGCTGACATACGACGCATCAAACCGAACGACGAAGACGAACGTTATACAGCATTTATACAATACAGACACAAGGACAGCGCATACAAAGCAGTAACAGAAACTTACAATACATACTTACCGAAATGGGCTTATAATCGAAGACAACGGACGACAAAACCAGCGACGACGCAGGAAAATGCACAGGAGCGACAGAGAACCGAAGGACCACAGGAACCCGCACAGAGACAAAGACGATGGACGTTGGACCCCGCCAACAACACAAAACTGTATGTTCTCGCACCACCTGACACGACACAACAGGAATTTAGAGCGGACTTCATAAAATACGGAGAAGCAATACAGATAGAGTTAACGAACGGGAAAAAGGAGAATAATGAAAAAGTAGGATACGTTATTTACAAGGACAAAATAGACGCCATCGACGCCAAACTAAACGGACCACGAAAATACAAAATTGACTGGAAGTTAACGCCACAGACTACTGAGACACTATTACATTTTACATGCGGAGACCAAATACCGATACAGAGTTTTACAGACCACACACGCGACTGCACCACAACTACACTACGACGACGGCTACAAGACAAAAAAAAAAGAACAACCGAGTACCAGCAGACAAGCCGACGAGAGACAGAATGCTGACACAGCAGGGACAGCAACGCAGTCAACAAGAGCACCAGTCTCAGTACACAGAGCCTTATACATCGACTACAGCTCATCAAGTGATGAAGAGTTAAATGAAGTAGAAATAGCCAGATCAATACGACAGCGACAACTGACCATAGACAATAGACAACATCAAAATGAGAGAGCAGATGAGGCAGAAGCACCAGCGAGGCACGAGGACGAAGCAGCAAATGAGTTACGACAAGAACTGGACAAAATTGACTTCAAGAAGATATTAGACGTTAGTTTTTAAGTGACGACACCGTGACGCTAGTTTAAGTTAGATTTAAGAAACCAAGAGTGCCATAAAAGTTTTGTAGTCAATAAAAGATGCAGAACATAAGTATTATTGAACCAAGTTACCACTATTGTCATCTAATAAATAAAATACTGTTTTGTACTACCTTTCATAAAAAAAAGAGAGAACATTTTCTTTCACTGACCAGTTGACCTATATCTAAACAATACACCTTAATATAATATAAATATTAAACTATAGGAACTAATATCATATATAATATAATCGAAAGTGAATCTACTTACTAACACAAATGAAATATAGTATTAGCATAATATACAGTAGCAGGTTAGGACATATATTTAGATTAATATTAGGCAACATTAACAGTAATAGTTAAATTTATACAGTAAGGTTAAAGTGTACCAGAACATCATCAACGACATGTGTGACAGCAAGGGGAAACCAAAACAAATTACAAGGTAGGACAAAACTAAAGAGAATAGATTACCCAAGATAGAACGATCCATCCAAACCAATCATCCCACGCAAGCAAAAGGTGATGCATTTGAAGAAATTCCATGTATCAATGAGATACAAAGAAAGCACAATTGCCGGTTGCGTACCAGTAGCTTCCAGAATTCTTTTCTGAACAAAAGCAAACCTGACCGTGAGACCTCTATATGGATGCTCTCGACATTCAAAGAGAAACGATATGTTTTCTCTTCTTAATCAAGCGCCGCAAGGGCTGATTAATATGATCATGTGATCATAGAGGCAAGGGACCAAGGACCGCACCAATTATTTAAAAGCATAGGCACACATCAACAGCTACAACTTAGAACAGCTGATAGACACCTGAAAAAGCTTGATCCTGCCCAAATTCCAAAAAAAAAAAAAAAAAAAAAAAAAAAACCTTCCAAGATACCTCATACAACTCATTGCCCAAAATGCATCTCACAACACCGATATTAAATCAGTAAATAGCAGGTTAGAACTTTAACCTCATAGGACAATTCGTTACTCAGTTTTGAGTAGGATTCCTCATTTTGCTTGTTGTTGCCGACAGCTAAAAGATTTAACATTTAAACTTACGCTAAAAATTAAATTCAAGTTTTTTTATTGCTCACCAAAATCCAGACCAAAAGTGATACCACAAGCACCAGACAAATTCCACACCAAACGATTTCAAGTTTCACTCTATATCATCGTCGCGTGCGCGCGTTCAGGACCAAAAGAGCTGCGGTTCAAGATCAAGATCCTCTTTTATACGTCGTAGCTTTGCAGGATTGCATATAACATATAGCATATATTGCATTCTGGTCAATGGGATTGCCAATGATGCGGATGACCTGTTCAGTGGACAGGTTTTTGCATAAATATATTTAGTTTTCGCAGGTATCCATCAGTGGGGACTCCACAGAGAATGGACTGAACGAGCCAGCTGTACTCATGGTGCGCTTATCTGTAATTGAAAATACAACTATTTCAGTCCATCTCCTTTATAGCTCGCACAACATACAGCAGCTATAAGCAGCGATAGATAAAAACAATAAAAAATGCCCCAGCTATAGAGACACAATGTCAGTTCACAGAAAAGTAATTTAACATAGTTATATGTAAAAAAGCTCTCCGGCTGTAGATGCACAGGTGTCGGGGGAGTGAGACTCTGCACCTGCGAGTAAGGTGGCTTCTCTTTCCGCATACAACCAGTCGCTCGCTCCAGAAGGGTGGGGGCGCGGATCTTTTATCCCAGAATTCACACTAAAATGTTTGAGAAAACGAGTTAGATGTATACTGTTTCATTTCATATTCAAGTTAGGAATAAATTACTGTTAAGTGACGAAGTTCCTGGATAAATTATTTAGAAACATTATATAAGAATTACACAAAGCCAGTAAAAAGAAGATCCAGAAACTTCGACGCTTAACTAAGCCTCGAAGGAATGTACCCGTAACCAAAACTTCTCCTCCCTCGGCTGAAGCGCGCGTGCACAGCCGACGCTGCAGTTTAGCCGTTGACCATAGTATTAGGCCCATAAGACCTAATGAGTAAGACAAAGAGCGCGGCTAGGCTGAAGTAAGAAGAGAGGAGAAGTAAGTACCCCGCGTGGGAGAAAGCTTCGACTCTCTCTCAAGCATCACCTCCCCCGAAACGACACTCCAGGGTGTGCGCTCCTAGAGAAAGGACGCTAATTTTAAGAGTTTAGATTTTGAGTAATTCAATAAGCTTTGTTTCATTTGAGTGTCTGATTTAATTTGTGTTTTGATCAGTTGATAATAAACATCACTGCAATCCATGTGTTGAGTTTTGGAAAATAAGTCATTTTATATATACAACCAATTTTGACCCATCCTCCGTTTTGCTAAAACATCTTGCCAAAAAGGAGATCTAAACCCCGCAATCTTTTCCGAGCAGTCATCCCAGTCTTTCTGAGCATCCCTTCGGGTTAAATTATTTCTCAAATTCCAGAAGTCCACAGAACAAAGTAAGTACCATTTAATTCAATATTTCTGAACTTTGACATTTCGGTTAAATCAAACAGTTCTGCCTCGACAAATTAGTGTTCTCACTGATCTCCCCGGATGGGAGAGTAGCTAAGCGCCCACGTTTTAATAATATTTTATTGTTAGTTGGTGGAATCGGTTCTATCCTAACAATTACGTACGTTTCAGGATACTTGTTTCCTAACAAATAAATTAATTTTAAGACTGCACATCGTGCCAAATAACTCTAGAATAAAAAAAAGTCAATCGAGTGGGTTGGAACCCAGTCTTATGGACTTCAAGGTCAAGATGTGCAAAAAGTTTCGCAACTATTCAAAAATAAGCGAAATCGGAGTCGTTTTTCTTTTTTATACACCTTTTTGTTCGTAAAGGCTTTTCTTGTTTGACATTTAGCTTTCTTTTTGTAATCTTCTTCTTAGTATCTGTCTTTTTGACCTGTTGTTTTTCTTTTTCTCCTTTGACTTGACTCTGACTTATACTTTCTTCCTTTTCCTCAATAACTTTAACAATAAAACAATAAAATTAAGTACAATTCTAATTGCATCTAATACTAAAAATCACATCAATACTACTCATTTTCCAAAATGTACGTTTAAATAAATATTTAACGCAGTATACACACTTCAACGTTAATGTGACAGTTGAATTTTAATAATAAGTATGGGCTATATGTATAAAAAAAAATTAATCATCTATTGATATATTATTGATAAGATATTATAAAATACTATACCGTTTTAATCAAATTTTCGTTTTGATGAATTTTTTTTTTTGCTTTTTTTTAATGATAAATATACAATTTTATTGTTATCCACATCCATCGGTATGATTTTTTCAAAATGATAAATGCAATTATAAGTTGTTTTATCAGATAAACTTATTATTTATCTATATTATTTTCTGATTTATTTTTAGCAGTTACTTTTCTTTGTGTTGGCTTCTAAAAGAGTTAATTAGGGATTGCTGTATATAATACAGATTAAGTATGCTTAATAGTAACTTCCCATAATAGTTAGGAAAACACTGGAATCCAGTTACACGTGGGATATTGCAATTTGAGGTTAGATATGAAAAGCTCGGTATTAACACGCTTAGTGAGAGTTTTCGTTAAAGAATTGTATCGAATAACGATTTCTATGCAAAAAATTGTTTCCGCAAAATTGAGTCTGATCGGAAACTCGCACTTACGCTTTCCAGGAGGCGAAATTCGTATGACACGCGCCTTAGCTATTTGAGCCACGCGAACGTTGTTATACGATGTGTACAGACTGCGTTATTTGCTGAAATTAATAGCATTATTTACTTAACGCCTAAATACTGACAATTATTTATTGTATCTCACTTGAATTTGTTAAATTACACCGGCACACAAAATAAAAAAAGTTGTCTGCGCGAGAAATCAGACCTATCTATCTTTATGTTTTTCGGATCGCTGAATTCGAATATAAGGTCAGTTAGGCCCCATCACGTCAGGGTCAAGGTCAGTTGGAGGTCAAATTAAGAAGAAAAGGTTTAAAAAAATTAAAATGCTATATATTTATGTTTTTTTGGTCGCTGAATCCAAATCCGGAATCAGTTTGGCCCCATCTCGTCAGGTTCAAGGTCAGCTCAAGGTCAAACTGTGAAGAAATGATTAAAAAAAATAAAAATGCCATACATTTATGTTTTTTCGGTCGCTGAATCCGAATCCGGGGTCAGTTTTAACCGATCACGTCAGGTCCAAGGTCAGTTCGAGGTCAAATTGGGAAGTAACGGTTAAAAAAATTAAAATGCCATATATTTATGATTATTTAATCGCTGAATCCAAATCCGGAATCAGTTTGGCCCCATCTCGTCAGGTTCAAGGTCAGTTCAAGGTCAAACTGAGAAGAAATGGTTAAAAGAAATAAAAATGCCATTCATTTATGTTTTTTTGGTCGCTGAATCTGAATCTGGGGTCAGTTTTACCCGATCACGTCAGGTTCAAGGTCAGTTCGAGGTCAAATTGGAAAGTAACGGTTAAAAAAATTAAAATGCTACATATTCATGTTTTTTTGGTCGCTGAATCCAAATCCGGAATCAGTTTGGCCCCATCACGCCAGGGTCAAGGTCAGTTCAAGGTCAAACTGAGAAGAAACAGTTTAAACCGATTAAAATGTCATATCAAAACTTGGTATTGAAGTAGCCAATCAAAATGTAAACTGGGTGCCACAAAAAGTTTGCAGTAGATGTTATACGATGGTAACACGCTGGGAAAGAGATAAAACATAAAGAAACTTGAAATTTACAATACCAATGATATGGTCTTCTCCAACGTGTCAAAATGACTGCTATTTTTGTATGACTAATACCAAAGGTTTTAACACGGCTACTAAATCTAAAATTGTATACGCAGACGTTTCTTCAGTAGTGAAACCTGTGAGAATAGAAGTCAGGGATAAAACTGTTAGTATCGAACCCATGGATGTGGACCGCTCAGGCGAAGTAGAAGAAATGCAAGTTGATGAGTCCTGTGACGAAGGAGGTTCTGAGGTTGAAGAAGAATCTGACGAAGAATCCTCAAAGAATACCTGCCAGCTAGTACAAGAAAAGCTCCAGAAACCTTTAACCAAGAAGAGTTAAGTGATCTTATTCGAAATTTAGGATTACCTAAAGATGGAGGAGAATATCTAGCGTCAGTTCTTAAAACGAAAAATCTGTTAGCAAAAGGAACAACGGCCTCTTTTTATCGAGATAGAGAAAAAGAATTTAGGAATTTTTTTACGAACGATGAAGAGAATTCGTTGGTATATTGTATAGATGTTAAAGGTTTAGTCGATGCAATAAAACCGAATACGTATAAAGACGAGGAATGGAGACTTTTTATTGATTCGTCAAAACGAAGTCTGAAAGCTGTTCTGCTTCATAACGGAAACAGGTTTGCATCCATTCCCATAGCTCACTCGACTAAGCTGAAAGAGACTTATGAAAATTTAGAAATTGTATTGGAAAAAATAAAGTACTTGGAACATCAATGGAAAATTTGTGGTGATCTTAAAATTGCAACCATGATCTTAGGACAACAATCAGGTTTTACTAAAAATCCCTGCTTCTTGTGTTTATGGGATAGTAGAGACAGGGTAAATCACTACGTTAAGAAAGTATGGCCAACTAGAACACATTTTGAACCAGGATCGAGGAACATTATACGTACGCCATTGATTGACCCATCAAACTATCTGCTACCACCACTTCATATCAAACTTGGCCTCATGAAGCAGTTCGTCAAAGCTTTGGATAAAGATGGCGATTGTTTCCAGTATTTGGAAGAAAAGTTTCCCGCAATAAGTGATGCTAAATTAAAAGAAGGTATTTTTGATGGTCCTCAAATTCGTACTCTATTTGAAGACGAAACATTTATCACAAAAATAAACGACACAGAAAAAGCTGCATGGCAAAGTTTTAAAACTGTTCGTGAGAACTTTTTAGGAAATAAAAAGAGTGAGAACTATCAGGAACTAGTTGAACAAATGTTGGAGAATTTCAAAAATTTGGGTTGCTTGATGAGTTATAAAATGCATTTCTTACATTCCCATCTTGATTACTTCCCTCTTAATCTAGGAGATGTCAGTGAAGAACAGGGAGGGACATTTGAGATTTTGGTCGAAAATCACAGATGCCAAGAAAAATGTGAAATTCTTATCTTCTGTACTCCAAACCACAATGAATGTTCGAATCGGTTCTTTTTTAGTTTAGTTTTATTGGACGAGGCATTTTGCACCATTATCATGCTAATACAAACAATTTCTATTTATTTTATTTATTCAGACAGCATAACATTATGAAATAACAGTTCATGACTTGGTACGGTCAAGTGAAATAAAGTGCATCATACAAACCTTGTTTATATAGTAGAATAGGACTATATTAAATGTAAAAAATTGAAATTTTTATCAAAATAAATTGATTCATTTAGCTGGTGATTAACCTCGTAACCTCAAATTAGCGTTTCCTAAGCCACATTTTTTGTTAAATTTTAGCTTGGCAACCGTTAAAACAGTTAGCGAAGTCTTAGCAAATTCGAACCGTTAATTTTCTACTAGGGTGTACTTTTTCAAAAGATGTGTGTAAATTATCTTTATTTGGAAACAGCCTATCAATAAAAATTTAATGATTATCATCAAGGCATTTTTTGTTAATATAATAAAAAATTCGTATTACATATTGTCTTTGTACCACAAACAAATCCAGTGTCTGTAAGTACTTGAACCAGAAAAAAGTATTTAAATATATTCTTTATGTCTTTTAATAGGTTAAATATTAGGCAATCTCTGAAAATAACTGCAGATTGCATATCAAAAATCAAGTAAAATCTTAAAATGTTTTTGAATTCAAGTATATGGTTATCATTTAATTGACTTTTAGAATTAAAATAATTTTAAATTCCTTTTAAAATAAGTACATCTATAGTGTCATAAATGTATCATAAATTGTCGTACAAGAGCAAATAATCAATTTTTCATTTTCATTTTCATCGGGTATTTCTGCACTAATTAATTGGTTTAAGTGATTTGAAGTATACATTTTTTACCATTTTTTGAAACAAATGTCACATCGACAGTGACGAATTGACGTTGAAAACTATACAATTTTAATACATAACAAAATCACGTCATTGTCTCGCCAGTGATAAATAACTATATGTATACATAACTTTTTTGATAATATACAAATTTCACGTTGCTTACTAGATAATAATGAGACATCATATTTTTCTATTAGTTTACTAAAATTTTAGCGTCTACATATTCATGATAATCAGTTAAAATTCGAAAAAATTAAAGCATGAAAGGCAAAAATAAAAACTGATATTATGAAATAAAACAATTACTAAAACGAAAATGTTGAATTGAAATATTTGGAAATATAAAATAACAAGAGTTAAGAGTATTTTTGTTTTAAATTAAAATTTTAAAATTTATTTTTTTGACTGTAACAGTTTTTTAATATTTTCAGTTTCAAAATTTTACCTTCTATTATAAATGTAACGGGCGGGGATAGCGCCCGTAAGAGCTAGTCGGCACGAGTGCAGGGTAGTGCGTCGTTGGCTCAGTGGTTAGAGCACGCGCCTTGAGATCTCGGGGACGTGGGGTCAAATCCTCCTCGTCGCTTTACTTTTGTGCGAATTAGTTCCCGGAAACCCCGTTACCGTTATCAATGTGTAATCTTTGTGTTTCAAATCTTTATTATTTAAAATTTTTACTTGTACCCCTATTCGAAATTAACAGTAGGAAAAATAATCTTATCATAACATATCACCAACATGGAGGTGAGCGCAGGCTCGTTGTGTGCACAAGCGACAATTTATTACAAATGTCATCCTAAAATGGAAGTGGAAACAGTTGTGTGTCTAATTTGTGAAAGTGTGTACCACACAAGTGATTTTGCAAGATTAGATGGTGCGATTAAATTAAGTAGTGTATTGAGAATATGCAATGAACATCATGATCTCGATCTAACCTCAAATATAAGTAAAGAAACGCTGAGTAATGAGGCGAGGCATATAGTAGTAGCTCACATAAAATCAAACCATAACTCGTAATCTAGAAAGAAATGACTTGATGATTTAGAAATCATCAGTGATGAAGAAGAAGGATAAGTGTACGAGAATAGTTTGAAAAGAGAAAACTCACTGTTAAGAGAACTAAATAAAGAATTAACAGAAAAAAAACAAGATGCTAAGAGATTTACTGGAGAAATAAAAAAGTGACACAAATACAGTGAAAAATAAAACTTTTGCGGAATTAATGTCTTATTTAAAAAACTAATACCAGGTCAAAAAAGGGTACCTAGCATAATAATAAAAAAATAATCAGCACATATCATTGATCAGATATTAAAGAAAAAACTAGCTGATGACTTTGAAGTGAACAAAGAAAAAGTAGAAAATCCAATAGTAAAAGTAGTTGGAATTAATAATTTTGAAAACCTAGAAGAAAAAAATTGGAAGAAGATATAAACAAAAGAAACTTTAGTAAATTTTCAAAAAATGTATAGTGCTACATACATATAAGAACAACAAGAGTAACTTGCAAATAGCGGAATTGTATCAAAGTGTCAGAGAAAGCAATAATAAACTATTTGTAGGATATCAAAACTGCAGAGCTTATGATTATTGCAATATTAAACCATGCTTCAACTGTGGCAGATTTGGACATAATCGTCTGAAATGCAATAACAAGCCTATTTGTTTAAAGTGTACGGGCAACCATAAAACTAGAGAGAGTGAAATACAAGGAAACATAATAAAATGTCCGAATTGTATATACAGCAATAGTAAATACAAGGCAGAATACAAGACAGAACATATGGCAACAGATAGCCACGAATGCAAAATTTTGCAAGCCAAGGTAAGAAAGTTTATTGATTTTACCGACTATACAATGCAACCTATATTACCAAGATATGTCGGCATGGCAGGGGCCACGACAGCTAAAGCAGCGGGATGGAGAAATATCGGGATGTCAACAGCCTTGATTAACACACTCAACGATAATATATCAAATGAAAGAAGAAACAAAAATTAACCATGGATCCGGATATTAACATTGAAGAAGTAAGCAAGGCAGAGTGTGAAGTAGAAAACATCAGAGAACTCAACAGGAAGATCGTGAAGAAGAAAAATTTAATTTCGTGTGTGAATATAAGAAGTCTCAATGCAAATTTTGAAAAATTAGAAACATTTGTAGAAAGTATGACAAAAAATCCATGTGTAATATTCTGTACGGAGACATGGATCGTGCAGTACCCTAATTCCTATCAATTACATGGGTATAGATTGTGCTACAACGAGAGTAAAATTAATAGGGCAGATGGTGTCCTTGTGTATATTAAAAATCATATTTATGAAAAATCTAAAGTAGAAGTTATTGATAGATTGAGTGTGGTTAGCTCAGATCTTAAGCTTCAATCGGGTAAATAATTAAGAGTTTCGGCTCTATACAGGTGTCATGATGTTCCCAAAACAGAATTTCTAAATAGTGTAAATAAATTTCTATCAAAACACATTAGAACCAAAAACCACTGTATACTAGAAGATTTCAATATAGATATAATAGAAAATAATGTACAAAATAATAATATAGGTGCAATATCAATAAGTCAGGAATTCCTAAATAATTTCTTCAAATAAGAATTCATTTCGTACAATAGAGGTGTAACAAGACCCTCTCTAGATAACGAATCGGGTTCTTGTATCGATAATTGTTTTGCAAAGACTAGAGACGTTAATATTGAATCTTATAAACTATGTACTCCGTTTAATGACCACTATCCGCTTGTAATAAGTATCGATCGGTTTAAAGTGTATAATGCGCAAGAAAAGATAGAAAATTGTATTAATTATAGAAAGGTGAAGAAATCTGCAAAGAAAATAGAATGAAATTCATGTTTGCATTTGCAGGATCCAAATCTTGCTTTGAATGAACTAATAAATAGTATATTACGATACATGTGACTTAAACGGCCCATTATTACACGCCGTGTAATAATGGATCGATTTGAGTCACAAGTATCGCATACTATTTTATAGCATCTGTCTATCCTAAGTCCGCTATGCCACAACTATCCGTGACATAAACAGTCCTGTACTACACCGTGCGGTTAGCGTCCGAGCGTAGTGAGGACGATAAAGCACGGTGCAATAAAGGACTGTTTAGGTCACGGATAGGCATGACTTAAACGCGGACTTAGGTCACGAAGTGCTATAAAATGATACATAGTTGTGTTGGAAAAGCCACTTGTAACAAAAAAACTAATAATAAACAATTACCTAGGAAAAATGGATAACTAAAGCAATATTAGTATCGTGTAAAAATAAAGAAAATCTATATAATTAATTTAATATACGAAAATAAAATCCTACAAATATAACTCTAGAGCATGAATATAAAAATTATGAAAAAATTTTAAATAAAACAATAAAAAATGCTAAATACAAATTCGAAAACAATGAGATAAGAAGAAGTGGCGATAATCCAAGACAGCTATGGAGCATCATAAACAGTAAAATGGGCAAAAGCAACAAACAAATGAAATCGCCTGATTGTATAGTGGTAAATAACCAAAAAATAGTAAACAAGACAAATATAGCGGATGAAATGAACTGTGTAATCATTGTTGATCAGATATTATGACGTTATTGAAATCTCCTAACGATCAGGTCCTGGTGTGACCTTCTCTCACAAGTTGTCGCCGAGAACTAACTCTCTACTCATTAAACACCGCCAAAAACTCGGGCCTGCTAAAACAAAAACGCTTTTCCGAGGACTACCAAAGGGACTCGAAGTAGTGCGCGCACTCCTCTATATCTATAGCTATACACACGCAGTCATATGCTCGCGCGAACGCTTCCCGCCACTCGACTCTCTGGCCTGGCAGTCACAGGTCGACCCTTTAGCCTCTCTGTACTGAAAATGACCTTCAAAATCCGTAGAGTGAACTCCCTACTAAGGCTGTGGCAGTCTAGGAATGATTATAAAACCACTCCTAACCGTATTGGCCTGAAGCCACGATTCGCCTTTTCGATTCGCGCATATGAGAGCCAAATGACAGAGAAACATTCGCTAAAACTACTAATAGGTAGAATATATTAACAATAAAGAATAAATACGCCGCACTTGCTCTTATGTTTAGTAACCCTCGGTTACGTCCGGAACAATAAGCGAAATGAAGAAAAAAGCTGATGAGGTTGACAATATCAAAGCAAGTACAATCAAGTGCATTGCTATGTTACTGGCAAAGCCCTTTGTCGGTATAAAGGATATTTCCTACGCGTGATATGATAAGGAACAGGATGTGACACGAAGAGAATACACTTGTATAAAGTAAAGAACTAAACGTGGCTTTATTAATATAAACATGACAGAGCGTGATGATGATAAGCGTTGCATGAGCGAGAGATGTTGCTTGCTCGGAGAGCTGGCGAATAGTGAAGCGGCAGCCCGCGCGCGCCGGCGAGCTGAGCGACAGATCACGTGACTGAGTCGACTCGACGTCGTGGGTGCTGCGAGCAGTCGGTACGGGTCGTATGTCGGGTGTTAGCGCCTATATTCCAACACCATTGGAACATATTTTTAACATAAGTATACAGCAATCGATTTGGCCGAATGCGCTAAAACGAGCTGATATAGTACCAATTCACAAGTCTGGAGATAGAACATGTATTGCAAACTCTCGCCCAATATCACTGATTTCTAATATAGCTAAAATATTTAAAAAAATTATATACAACGGACTGTTTAATTTTACAATAAAGGATAATATTATATCAGAGAGACAGTTTGGTTTCGTCAGAGGCAGAGGAGCAACAGATGCGCTCGATTGTCTTGCGGATATCATATTCAAAAGTCTAGACAAAAGTAAACCAATAATTACGACTTTTCTAGATCTAGCCAAAGCTTTTGATACTGTTGATCACAGAATATTATTGGACAAGTTAGAAAGATATAGAGTAAGAGGATGTGCCTTAAAACTCTTAACTAGCTATCTACCAGGTAGGAAACAATACGTTAAGATTAATAATTTCAAAAGTAAATACAAAGATATTTCCATAGGTGTTCCGCAAGGAACCATTTTAGGTCCTTTATTTTTTATCCTATATGTAAATGACCTACTGATAGCTACGCTAAAAGACTCTATAATGGTCGGCAGCACAGGACAAGATGAATATTTATCTTAGCAAGTTTGCCAAATGGCTGATGTTGAAAAAACTATCGTTAAATGTAAATAAAACTGTATATATAACCTATGGTAACCACTGTGAAGGATATAAATATTAAAATTGGAGGCAACTTTATAAATAGGGTTAAAAGCCATAAATATTTAGGGTTACATTTCGATAACAATATGAAATGGAATATACACATTAACTCCATTGTAAAAAGAACAAGATATTTGATTTTTGTCTTTGCAAAAATTAAAAGTATAATGGATATAAAAACCTTAATGATGATCTACCATGCATTCTTTCAGGGCCCAGTCAATTATGGAATAATTATGGGTAAGAAAAGCAGCTACTACATGGCTGTGAAAATCTTCATTCTACTTTCTAATGATCTCAATGAGTTAACAGTTTGAAAAGTAACTATAAAAAATAAATTCAAGGATTTCATAAGAAATCTGATAGTATAAAATGAATTTGAGGCACTAGTTTAACTTCTGTTATTAGTCCAAGAAAGAACAGTATAAAAAGATTAATTTTAGTTTATAGTTTTTAAGTTATCTCTATAATTACTGTGCCATACCTATGTACAGGCAACTTGTTTGCCTCTATAGGAAGTCTTAAAAAGGCTTATGTATATGGTCAAAAATAAATGAATTAATAAATAAATAAATAAAACTTGAATTTGATTACTATTACAAAATATATTTTAACCGAGCGACGTTAGGAGTGAATCGCGCTATTATACTTATTATATTATACATTATATTAAGCACGAACACTTTTTCTCTGGTTCTCCGGTTCTCCGGTCCTTCAGGGTCACACTATATATATTTCTATATTTCTTAATTTTATTAGTATTACTCTTTTACAGTGCGTTTACTTATGTAAATATCAAGGGGCGCGATAGCGCTGCTTTGGCAAGAAAAAGTACGAAGTACGATGTATCGACGGCGCGACCCTATATACTTTGAAATTAGGTGTTCCTAACCTTAAAAAAATTCTCGATTGCATTTAAATCATTATTATTGCGCGTATGCGCAATCTGTTGGTATCTACTTAAATATATTATCCTAATTTTTCATGTATATATGGTTCATTCAAGAATATTAAGTTATTAACTTAATATTGCAAGTTGAGCATTTGCTCGGTATATTTCATTTCGTTCAGAGTTTCCATCCTCTCCCGATATTTTTCGTCTTCTCCGGTCACGTCACTTCCGGTGAGTATATTTGGTATTATACACCAGTGGTTACAGTAGTTAATCTAGTTTACCGACATTCGTCTGCTACTCGGCGACACGCGATTATAATATACATGTAATGCTATACGTATATATGCATATATTGCTATACGATTATATGCGCGATGCGATCAATGTCTGAACCAAAAGTAGCTTGTTGTCTATCGAATAGATCAAGATTTAATGATGATGATGATGATGATGTTAAGTGATTATTAATCTTTACAATTATTTTTATTACTTGGGTTTGTCGCACTACACTCTAATCCAAGAGCAGTCAGTAAAAAAAATAAATTTACTAACTGCAGTTGCGTGACTCTCTGTTTACTTAATTATCGAAATGATCTGCATCAAAACATTTATTTAAAGACACTTACTTTGTTCGATGGGGCCTTGGGGATTTAGAAAATTATTCTGGATCGAAATGATGTTTGAAAGTTGATATAATTTCTCAGAACCTCTTTGGGCTTCCTTCTCGTCAAAAATATTCAGACAAATCCAATTAGACGATCAATTTCGGACAAATCAATTTGTAGAATCAAAATTCGGTGAAATAAAGCTTTTGTAGAATCAATTTTATTTTCATCAATCCAGGAAACACAATAGACTAAACTTGACATTACACTCTGTACTCAACTCAAAAGAAACTTTAAATTAAACTCTCAATATAACTCAGAATAAAATGCGTCCTTACTTTTGGATCGCACACACTGGAATGGGGATTCGGGGGAGGTGATGCTACAGAGAGAGTCGAGGCTTTCTCCCACGCAGGGTACTTACTTCTCCTCCCTTCGCACTCCAGCCTAGCAGCGCTCTCTTTCTTACTCATTAGGCCTTATGAGCCTAAGCTACGGTCAACGGCTAAACTACAGCGTTGACTATGCACGCGCGCTTTCAGCCGAGGGAGGAGAAGTTTGTTTGTGGTTTAGGGTTACTGCTTGCGCTCGTTAAGCGTCGAAGTATCTGGATTTTTCCTACTGTCTTTGTTTCATTTGATTTAATATTTCTCAATATTTATGCAGAAACTTCGTCACTTAACAAATGAAGTGCAATAGCAAGAAGAATATGATTTGTAAAAGATGTGAAATCTATCAAAAAAAAAAACTTTTTTCAAAAGTGAAAATTTTGGCAAGAAAAAGGCTAATAAACGTAGTGAAATCTCTAAATATAAAAATGCCAAGCAAATGTTTTTTGCTATACGCATTAAGATATAAAACTAAAGTTAAAATTATGTTTTCCAAAAAAATGATATTTTGAGGAGTGCGAAGGGAGGAGAAGTAAGTACCCTGCGTGGGAGAAAGCCTCGACTCTCTCTGTAGCATCACCTCCCCCGAATCCCCATACCAGTGTGTGCGATCCAAAAGTAAGGACGCATTTTATTCTGAGTTATATTGAGAGTTTAATTTAAAGTTTCTTTTGAGTTGAGTACAGAGTGTAATGTCAAGTTTAGTCTATTGTGTTTCCTGGATTGATGAAAATAAAATTGATTCTACAAAAGCTTTATTTCACCGAATTTTGATTCTACAAATTGATTTGTCCGAAATTGATCGTCTAATTGGATTTGTCTGAATATTTTTGACGAGAAGGAAGCCCAAAGAGGTTCTGAGAAATTATATCAACTTTCAAAAATCATTTCGATCCAGAATAATTTTCTAAATCCCCAAGGCCCCATCGAACAAAGTAAGTGTCTTTAAATAAATGTTTTGATGCAGATCATTTCGATAATTAAGTAAACAGAGAGTCACGCAACTACAGTTAGTAAATTTATTTTTTTTACTGACTGCTCTTGGATTAGAGTGTAGTGCGACAAACCCAAGTAATAAAAATAATTGTAAAGATTAATAATCACTTAACATCATCATCATCATCATCATTAAATCTTGATCTATTCGATAGACAACAAGCTACTTTTGGTTCAGACATTGATCGCATCGCGCATATAATCGTATAGCAATATATGCATATATACGTATAGCATTACATGTATATTATAATCGCGTGTCGCCGAGTAGCAGACGAATGTCGGTAAACTAGATTAACTACTGTAACCACTGGTGTATAATACCAAATATACTCACCGGAAGTGACGTGACCGGAGAAGACGAAAAATATCGGGAGAGGATGGAAACTCTGAACGAAATGAAATATACCGAGCAAATGCTCAACTTGCAATATTAAGTTAATAACTTAATATTCTTGAATGAACCATATATACATGAAAAATTAGGATAATATATTTAAGTAGATACCAACAGATTGCGCATACGCGCAATAATAATGATTTAAATGCAATCGAGAATTTTTTTAAGGTTAGGAACACCTAATTTCAAAGTATATAGGGTCGCGCCGTCGATACATCGTACTTCGTACTTTTTCTTGCCAAAGCAGCGCTATCGCGCCCCTTGATATTTACATAAGTAAACGCACTGTAAAAGAGTAATACTAATAAAATTAAGAAATATAGAAATATATATAGTGTGACCCTGAAGGACCGGAGAACCGGAGAACCAGAGAAAAAGTGTTCGTGCTTAATATAATGTATAATATAATAAGTATAATAGCGCGATTCACTCCTAACGTCGCTCGGTTAAAATATATTTTGTAATAGTAATCAAATTCAAGTTTTATTTATTTATTTATTAATTTATTTATTTTTGACCATATACATAAGCCTTTTTAAGACTTCCTATAGAGGCAAACAAGTTGCCTGTACATAGGTATGGCACAGTAATTATAGAGATAACTTAAAAACTATAAACTAAAATTAATCTTTTTATACTGTTCTTTCTTGGAACTCGAAGAAAGTATCTTCTCTTTTATCTGAAAAAACATAGCAATAATAGCTAAAAGTTTAATTGAAAACGATTCTTATACACTTCTAGATATCTATAACAATATATTAAATAATTAATAAGATGCGAAATGTGGGTTTTGCCGAAAAGTTAGCTTTATTTTTTCGTATGATAAAGAATTTGAAATACAGTATTTGAAAGGCCTTTAAGGTATAAAGACCTGTTTGGCTGCCATTTTTTTTGTAAAGGTTCGGGCTCTTGAGTTTGAGGATTTCGGGGTTTGAGGGTTTAGAGAGATTTGAGGTGTTAGGGTTATGGGATTTTGAGGTTATGGTGTTTTGGGGTTTTGGGGTCATGGGGTTTTGTGGTTATACGGTTTTGGGATTTCAGGGTTATGGGAAAAAATAAATTTATTCCTTCAAATGAGTTAAGGTATTCATACATTCATTTTTAATAAATGATCCAAATGTAAAAATTGGACGAAAATTGTATGCCCGCCATATTTTTCGGGCAAAAAAGCAAGTTATATGTCGTGTTACCAACATTTAAAAAATGTAAAATGCTTTCTATCAAAATAAAATAGTTTATAAATATATACATACATTTTTACCAAAAATACACGATTTATCATATTTAAGTCGATTTTCTTGAAAACTGAAGGAGCTCAGATAACTTTTCTTGATAAATGTAAGTTCAGTAGACAACAATTTGTAAGTTAAATAGCTTTTTAACAAAAAATATTATAAATATTGAAAAAGGAAAAGATTTTATCGCTAAAATCGTAAAATAGGCCTTTTTGCCTTGAATTTTGGGGCCCTTAAAAACTATTTTGGGACTTCTCAATATTTTTCTCGTATTCCAAACTATACTCTAACCAAATTTCATCTAATTCCATTCATTCAATCGTAAGATATTAGGTTTTAATAAAAAAAAATGTTTTTTTCACACCGCTCGGCGCTAGAGCTTTCATAGCTAAGCCGAATTTCCACAGCTGCTCCGCGGTCGACGAGAATCTCGTAGCGATTATTTAACTGTCTTGCAACGAGATCAGCATCGCCAAGCCAATCTACGTGGGACTCAGCGTTCTCGATCTCTCCAAGTCGCTCGTGTATAGATTCCACTACGACTACATGAGGAGTCGATTGGGCGACAACTGCAAGCTGCTCTATACCGATACGAATAGCTTGGTGTACGAGATCGGTGGCCACGACGTTTACGAGATTATGAAGGAGGATCTCTACGAGTTCGACACGTCGGACTAACCGCAAGACAATCCATTAGATGCCGCGCGCCAATAAGAAGATCGTCGGTCTCGTGAAGGACGAATGCAACGGGAAGATCATGATTGGATTCGTCGGCTTGCGCAGCAAGATGTACGCTGTTCGGATTCAAGGTCAGCAGATGTCTATCAAAAAGGCTAAAGGCGTGAAGAGTGCTGTGGTGAAGAAGACGCTTACCTTCGAGGACTACGTACACTGCCTACTCGAGAACGCTACAATCTCGAGAGAGCAGTGTAATATTCGCTCGCGACTTCACGTTCTCAGGTCGGAGAAAGAGAACAAGGTGGCTCTAAGTCCCAACGACGACAAGCGATATTCACTCGTAGGGGAAAACGCCGATACACTTCCTTGGGGCTATTACAAAATCCCCGAAAATGCTCGCAAAAGAGCGGCTTCTGACGAGGTAGAGGACGCTAGTAAGAGAGCGGCTTCTGACGAGGTAGAGGGCGCTAGCAAGAGAGCGCGACTGGAGGAGACTCGCGAGTGGAGGAGAGTGATGGAGCGAATATAAATCGAGCCGTCGCCTGTGAGAATTCATTCGCTTCGCAGCACTAGCAGCAGCAGCACTAGTAAGCTACATATACCAGCAAGTAAGAAAGCAGTAAAATGGATCTACAAAAGCTGAACAAAGTCGCCAAGACTAAGGAGTTTTTCCCGACGAAGAAGATCGTCGAGCTCGAGGAAGGCCAAGTCTACAAGGTCACCAAGCTCAGGATAGTTAACACGAGATTTAGAAGGAGAACCGTAACAGAGCTCGACGATACTGAACAAGCGTTTCAACCCCAACGCTTCGCCTTGGCTTTCAATGAGGATGAGGAGTTCTTCAACAGAACGGTGGAAGAAGCTAGCAGCTCCAAGCTATTCCTAACCAAGAACGCAGGCAGCAGCAACATTGCATTCTCCTCTTTTGCCTGAACATGGTAATGATAATGTTGTTTGAAATTAAATTAAAAAAAATGTCGTTTTAACGACAAAAAAAAATAACATAGTCACGAGAAACAAAAAATATTTGGAGAGGGGCGAGCTGTGAATATAAATCAGGCATCTGCCTACTCTGAATCATTAGCTCGACAGTCGCAGAACATTTAACATGATTGCCGACAAGACGATAGCCGACTTGGAGGAAGATGTAACGTACATGGTTACAGAGCTCCAACTCATCAGCACCGAGTCAGAAACGAATGCTGTGGCTCGTCTGAACGACTCATCTCAGCTTCTTCTACCACAACGTTTCGCCGTAGCCTTCGAGAACGAGGAGCAGGAATACTTCTACATACTGACACCTGCAGCTAATACCTACAGACTATTCGTCACTAACAAGGAAAGGTACCCAACCCGAACTCACCGATTTTGATGATTTTCATATATGTTGTAGAACATAAAAAAATAAGAGACACGTATTTTTTTTTATCGGCTAATTTTCACTTTTAAGGGGTAAAAACCTCCCCTAAAGTTAACCCCCAAAAAGCGTTTTTTTTAAATATCTCGGCTTAAAATTAATATTTTTCAATGAAACAAATTGGAGGTTATTTCTTACAAAAAGAGCAAGTATTTCATGGTGATTTGAAGAGTAAGGGTAGCATCCCCTATTTTTTAGGGGTTGAAAACATATATTTTTTGGCATAATTTTATAATAAAAATGTTTAAACCGACTAAAAAAAATTGGAAAAAATGTTTAAACATCCTTAATAACAAAATTTAGTTGACGTCTTTCGGTGTTTTCATAAATATTGTCCCTAAGGGGGTAAACCACCCCTAACACAAAATAACTGTAAATATGTAATTCAATACATAATATTTCGTAGAAAGTTTGTATATAGAGGTTTTCGAGGTCGCTGATTACAAATCTGTTATCAGATTTTGAAAATTCAAAATGGCGGATCCAATATGGCGGACGGAAATATCGAAAAAAAATTTTATATAATAAAAAAGTTTTAAACGACTAAAAAATTTGGAAAAAATTTGTAAACATCTATAATAAACAAATTAAGTTTTTCGGTTTTTTCATAGATACTTCCCCTTAGGGGGGTAAACCACCCCTAACACAAAATAACTATAAGTATACTTCAATCCATAATATTTTGTAGAAGGTTTGTATATAGGGGTTTTCGAGATCGCTCTTTACAAATCTGATATCAGATTTTAAAAATACAAAATGGCGAAACCAATGTGGTGGACGAAAATGTCGAAAAAAAATTTTAACTTTCAAAAAAACTTGTTTACAAATGTGTGATCTTTGTAGCCTGTACATGTGAACTAAAGAGTCTTAAACCCTAAACCCCTAAAGAACAAATAGGCTAAATGGTTGTGCTTTTTAACCAAACCACCTCAAATTCCTAAATTTGTAAACAAGAAAATTCTGTGTGTGAAGCAGTTTTATAATTTCCGTAGAAATTGTTATCAGAATGTTATTGAAATTCCTTTATTGTAAATTCAACTTATAATGTATTTTTGTTTATAATATTAGAGTATAATAATAATCTACAATCTTTTATCTTTTGCCATAGTGCATTTTTTGTATTGAGCATAAAATATATTATTTTACGATGTTTTTACAATAATGGTAGTCCTCATAAAAGTGTTTAAAGCACAATGCTTTTTTGCACCAACCACATCGTACAATTGCAATGTTTGTGCACCCTTCTATTTCACAATGTGTTGCACAAGACTTTCCAAAACTGAAATCTATAGGATTATCAAATTTATCTGGTTTTTCATTGACGTAACCGCTTTTATACCAGGAATATTTAAACAAATCTATATATCTCGGTGAAGACAGTTGGTTGTGAACCAATGATTGAAGTTTAATTATATTATTTCTCACATGTAAATTCATATCATGATCCATTAACATTACATTATCAGAAAATGTTCGGACAAAGTTTTTCCAAATACGGAATCGTATTGAGTAATAGTACAAGTAATAGTATTGAGTGATGGCCTACATAGGGATAAAATATTTTTTCCAACCAGATTTTGAAGTGATCTGCAATTAAACGACTTACTAATTAACTGATCAACGATATTACAATGTAAAAATTGTTATTAGTCCCCTTACTTGTTGTTAATTTTCCAGATTTGGATGCTTCCACGTACACGTTTTCTGGTCTAAATATGTTTTGTTCTACAATAGGGCCAAACTTGCCACTTGGTTCCTTTAAAACAAGAAATAGCGGTGACAACAGTTGTCCAGTAGCTGATATTAGTGGCTGTATAGTATAACTATGCGTTGTTGCTGAAATTGACTGTACCAGACATTGCACTTGCTTTTCTCCTTCTACTGCTAATGTTCTTCCAGAATGCATTTCTAGCTGAAATCCGCTCTGATCTGTATTATACAAATTTTCGAGTCCAATCCTTGGTATACACGATTTAACGTCATCGATAAATGCTTCAGCTTTAGCCGTAAGTTCTGCACTACTTTCTAGTGTTTTTCTTGTTATGAACTTATTTATTTTCCTAGAAACTATTCGGTGTGCTTGCTTAAATTTGAGTAACCAATGTTTAGAAGCTTTGAATCTAATATCATCAAAACCAATTTCTTTTTTAGCTTCTAAGGCCCATCGAATTATATCTTCATCATGGATAATTGAACCACTGTCGAGAGCTGCTTGAAAATTATCCAGGGTATACTGACAAATTTGTGCTACTTTTTCTCTATACGTGCCACCTTTATTAATTGAATGAGCCCAACGACGTAGCTGACTAATAGATGATACTTTTTTGAATCTGTTTTGCACTGTTTTGAGACTTAAATTTTGCTTCGTTTTGCTACTTCTCCAAAATTCTACAGCTCTTTTTTTGTATTCAAAATCTAGTTCTTCATTATCTGCTGTACATTGATTTGTTGGTGCTATATCCGGATCAGGAAAATGATGTTGCACTTCATCTTCAATTATTTCCGCATTATGGTCTTTATACTCTTCTTGAAAATCCAAAGAGTCATCAGTAATCATTTCTACATCGTTGAAATCATGTGTTGCATCTATTAAAATTTCTTTTATTTTTTCGGCCAACTCTGTTTCGTGATAATTCGTGACACTATCTGGTATGTTTAACGCTTGAAAGTATGCTAATAATAAGTTTAGAACGTTTAACGGATTAATTTTCATTTTTCAATCTAAAATGAAAACAAGCGGTAAAATTTATACAAGCTGTGTTTTTGCATGTAAGGCACGACTGCTACATCTCTACCAGAATAAAACGAGTGAATGTAAATTGAATCAAATCATTAATTTATGCATTGGAGAAGAATTCTCGTTCCACTTTGTGATGTTCGGAAAACTCTATTTTTGGTTTTATTCAACTTTTATTCACTTTGAAATTGAATAATGTAAATCTATATAAAATCACTAAAGAAAATTTTCTACAACTGTATGATACCACTGACAAACAAAAAGACGTACTATTCGTACTTTCCGGCATCGAACTAGAATACCTACAAAACTCACTCACTGCCTAAAAAATAACACAGGCAGCTGAGGTAAACACTCGATGAAAACAATCTAAAAAAAGAACATACTGATTCGCACATATTGTCAACAACTTTTATGAGTGAAAGACATTTATCTGTGGAATTATCATTGAATGTACGATAACATTCATTAAACTAATGAATGCATATAAAATTCCCTTTCAATAACAACGTGTTCTTTAATTGCAAATGAAGTTCGAGTATTAATATTCTTTTATGTATTTTTACCAATAACAAAAATTATCATAGTAATATAATAATAATAATAATAAGAAGAAGAATAAGCATAATTGCAATAGCAATAATAACAGTAATACTGATAATAGCAATGATAATGAAAAATAATAATAATAATTAGAATAATATTTATTATTAAATTTAGATTTTTTGATAAATTCATTAAATCGTAGCAAATAGTATTATTATGGAATTCCAGACTGTAAATATTTTACTATAGATACAATAATCATTACTTCGAGAATTCATCTAAAAAACTTTCGGCTTAGGAAATAATTGTAACAATGAAAAACTCCCAAGTTTGACAACATTAAATTTTATTACAAAACGCAAAAGAGTTTGATAAACTAATTTTATTAACCTATGTTTTTTCATTTGCAAAAAAGTGTGGACTTTTTGAATTTATAAAATTATATAATTATGCAATTTATGAAATACTTGTGTCTACGGTAAAGCATAGGCCTTCGGCTTGTCTGGAGGTTAGGGGTTTGGAGTCGTTTGGTTAAAAAGCACAACCATTTAGCCTATTTGTTCTTTAGGGGTTTAGGGTTTAAGGCTCTTTAGTTCACATGTACAGGCTACAAAGATCACACATTTGTAAACAAGTTTTTTTGAAAGTTAAAATTTTTTTTCGACATTTTCGTCCACCACATTGGTTTTGCCATTTTGTATTTTTAAAATCTGATATCAGATTTGTAAAGAGCGATCTCGAAAACCCCTATATACAAACCTTCTACAAAATATTATGGATTGAAGTATACTTATCGTTATTTTGTGTTAGGGGTGGTTTACCCCCCTAAGGGGAAGTATCTATGAAAAAACCGAAAAACTTAATTTGTTTATTATAGATGTTTACAAATTTTTTCCAAATTTTTTAGTCGTTTAAAACTTTTTTATTATATAAAATTTTTTTTCGATATTTCCGTCCGCCATATTGGATCCGCCATTTTGAATTTTCAAAATCTGATAACAGATTTGTAATCAGCGACCTCGAAAACCTCTATATACAAACTTTCTACGAAATATTATGTATTGAATTACATATTTACAGTTATTTTGTGTTAGGGGTGGTTTACCCCCTTAGGGACAATATTTATGAAAACACCGAAAGACGTCAACTAAATTTTGTTATTAAGGATGTTTAAACATTTTTTCCAATTTTTTTTAGTCGGTTTAAACATTTTTATTATAAAATTATGCCAAAAAATATATGTTTTCAACCCCTAAAAAATAGGGGATGCTACCCTTACTCTTCAAATCACCATGAAATACTTGCTCTTTTTGTAAGAAATAACCTCCAATTTGTTTCATTGAAAAATATTAATTTTAAGCCGAGATATTTAAAAAAAACGCTTTTTGGGGGTTAACTTTAGGGGAGGTTTTTACCCCTTAAAAGTGAAAATTAGCCGATAAAAAAAAATACGTGTCTCTTATTTTTTTATGTTCTACAACATATATGAAAATCATCAAAATCGGTGAGTTCGGGTTGGGTACCTTTCCTTGTAAGAAGCAGAACGGAAGCCTTGAATTTTCTTTTCTTTGAACATGTATATATCTGTGTATTTATTGTAAATAAACTATGTGTCGTTTTTACGACAAATGCAAAGAGAAATAACGAGAAACAAAATATTTTTCACACTGACTGAGATTTGTCGATCCACGTATTGTGAGTGTTGTCAAATCCAAGCTACTTTACAAATACCTCCTCACCTCGTCTCTTCAAGACCCTCTCGACGAGATAGACATCCGAATGGGCCGTATTTGAGAGTTCTTGCTCGTCAAAGCAGCCAACGATAGGCTCATCGCACAAGTCTCTTAGTTCATAAGTCACTGGCTTCGTGCGTCTGACTCGAGAGATAGTAAATATCTCGGTCGACCAGTTGGCCGTATAGCCTTTTTCGAACAAATTTTTTGCTTTGTTTACTCGGACTTTGTCATTGACTTTGAACTTTGGTTTCTGCTGCTGCTGCATTGCTGCTACTACCTCATATGCAAACTTTTTCATGACTAGCTCGACATTGGCAGCCGTCACATCCTTAGGCTCCATACCGATAGTACGATGCTTGCGACTGTTGTAGGCAGTCAGGAGTTCACTCAACACATCGTACCATTTGAAGCTGCCGCGTAAACTAAACTGCTTCCACATGGCATTTTTTAACGTACGATTGAAACTTTCGCAGATCGCAGTGTATGTGTGAGTGTGTAAGTATTTGTGTGTGTACACGCGTGCGTGTGCGCGCGCTCGTGTGTAATTTTTTATTGTATTATTACCTTGTAAGCTGGGTCATTTTATTATTAGACTCGTACGCGTTTTTTAGTAAATAAATAGTGTGCCAGAATTTCTCTTTTCATACGTGCAAAACCCCCCACTCCCATCAACGATCCCGCAAGCCGAAATTTAGAGTAAGCTTTGCGGCACCGTGTAGTAGAGTTATATATGCATGCGTTCATTTGTCAAGTGACCGGCAAAGCAGCAACTCGACCATGGGACAGGAGAAGAGCGAAGAGCAGAAAAAAGGTTCTACGTGGGAGGAGAGACAGCCTCTCATGAGAAGCAAGGAGCCAAGAAAGCAGAACAATCAGTCGTCATTCTCAACCAACACTTTCTTGTATCCAGAGAAAAGCAGTTACATTAATCTGTCAAAAACCTCCTCCTCCTCGTCACAGAATCAAAAATCCTCTTCCACAAACACCTTTTCATGCCCCGAAAAAGACGGCTACAGCAAGCTGAAACGTTAATCACAATAATATATATTTTAAAAAACAATAGGCCCTTTTCAGGGCCACCATATAAATTATATGCCTGGAACAATCTTTGACATTTATTTATTAAAAAACTTGACATTTTGATATTGGTCGAAATTGCCGCTAAGGTAGGTTTTTTCGTCAAGTGAATTTTTATTTATACGTTTAATTAATGTAAATAGTTCTTAAAATAACTAAATGTTATTAAATATTTTATTAAAAAAAAATCGCAAAAACGACCGGCCACGACTTAATTATACATTGAAGAATCTGGTATCTGCTTTCCACTTCGTCATAAATGAAGCATTTTAATAGCATATGCAGCAAAACTGCATTGCAATTGCAATAATTAAGTCGTAGTAGGTCGTTTTTGCACTAATTTATAATAAGTTATTCAATAACAATCAGTTCTTTTAAGAACTATTTACATTAATTAAATGTGTGAATAAAAATTCACTGGCTGAAAAAACATGGCAATTTCGACCAATATCAGAATGTCAAGTTTTTTAATAAATAAATGTCAAAAATTGTTAAATTTAATCCAACTGTGTTTTTCTCATTATATTAAAGTACAATAAGCCTGTATGCAAAGTCTCAAATCTCTACCTATCATAGATCCAGAGATATGAGAAAAAATGTAATATTCAATATCAGCGCAACCCCAACTTTTTGTCAAACTTCATGCTTTTGGGACTCGCTGATATATTTGAAAGACTTGGAGTGTAGTTGCTCTTGCCTGGGTTTAGCAAGACCAGGAAATGTTCAGCAAGATTATGTTCAAAAGGTTGGACGAGGAGAGAAGCGAAGTAAATGGCGGGCAGCTAGGCAAAACACTTTTTAATTTCAATAAACGAACACTGTTTATTCACTAGACTGATGCTAACTTAACAACTATTTAACTTGACTCGAGATCAGTATCGTCGGAAAGCTTGTGGAGGCAGAGAAAAGCCGAAGGATGATGCCGCGTCGACGGTCCGTGAATTATATGGCCGAGAGCAGTGCGCGCGTAGTCTCCTTCGAAGCCCCAATCGATCACGTGATCAGGCTAGAGTACAGCGCTTCTACGAACGGGTTATCTCGGCGAAGCTAATCAGGCGCGAAATATGAATTATAAACGGCTCAAACATGGAGTACTATAACTTCTTTTTTATTATTAATTAAGTTAAATTACACTTACCTGTAAAGTTTTAAGCCTATATCTTCGAAAAAATAAAAGATATCACTTAAAATGCAAAATTTCAGCTCTCCGTAAAACTCACTTTTGAACATAACTCAGCTTTATAGCGATCACGCCATGCAGTTGCAATAAACAATTTTTTTTATTAAAGGTTTTCGGAATTGATTTAAAAAAACAATTTTGTAAATTTTTTAAAGTGGCCTGCTCTCTCAAAAAATACAGTTTGAAATTATTGTATGTACAAAATAATTGATTAATGATGAAATACTTTTTTTTTAACTTGTTTATTTCATTTATTATTAATGACCTTGATTGTGAAGGTTAGATTAGAATTACAAAATTTTGTTTTTCAGCTCTGCAAAGAAATGAAACTCTTAGTTCTAGTACCTCAACAACTTATACATACACAAGTAAGCCATCACCAATGGAAGTGGACTATGAAAGCCTCAATATTGTAAAGAATGAAATTTCGGTTACCATCGACCAGGACAAGGTAGTCGATGCTTCATTAAAAATGCAAAAGGATGATTCTCGTAGTATGGCGACAGAAGGTTTGCATTTTTGAATAGTCAGTTGATATCAGTTTTTACTAATAGAAAAAAATGTATTTATAGCATAATTTTATTTTATTAACCTTTAATTTAATCTCTTCTTTAATTTTATTTACAGAAGATTTACATGAATTTCTTGAAACAGAGTCTGAATCTCCATTATTTGAAAGTACACCTCCTCTGAAAAGGCGAACTACTGAACCAATTATGATTGCGCAATTGGCTACAGTATTAGATAAATGTAAAATTAGTAAAAGAGACGTAATGCATTTGTTGATGGCCGCTGCGGAAGCATTCAGCATTAATACGCGCAATTTAGTATTAAACACATCATCTATACACAGGGCTTGTCAAAATTTTCGCAAAGAACGATATGAGGCAATTAAAAAACTTGCTCCACCACTTTTTTCTGGTTTACCGAGCACCATCCACTGGGATGGAAAGTTGCTTCCAGGATATTTACGAAGAGAAACTACTGATAGACTAGCGATTATTATTACAAGTAATGGAATGGAGCAACTCTTGGGTATTCCAAATATCTCTTCTAGTCGTGGAATAAATCAAGCTCAAGCAGTATTCGATACTTTAAATGACTGGTCTTTATTAGAAAATATTGAAGCTCTTTGTTGTGATTCAACAGCTAGCAATACTGGTCGAATAAATGGAGCTTGTGTGTTATTAGAAAGATTAATCGATAAAGATCTTTTCTATTTTATCTGCCGGCATCATATTTACGAGCTTGTTCTAAGAAGTACTTTTGAAATAAAATTTGGTAAGACAGCTGGTCCGGAGGTACAATTGTTTAAAAATTTTGGAGATTTTTGGAAATCTGTAGATCAAACAAAATTTGAACCGGGTATTAGTGATACTTTTGTAATTGAATCTCTGCAAGATGTAAAAGAAAAAATTTTAGACTTTTGTTCGAAGTATTTAAAAAAGGATTTAAACAGAAGTGATTTCAAAGAATGTTTGGAACTAGTCATGATTTTTCTAGGCGGAAAATTACCTAGTGGTATAACTTTTTATCGACCTGGAGCTATTCACCATGCTAGGTGGATGGCAAAAGCTATATATTGTTTGAAAATATTCATCTTTCGGAAACAATATTTGCTAGATAAAAAAGATGTTGAAGTAAAATGTAGAGACGTTTGCATTTTTATATTAAGAGTCTACGTTCATGCCTGGTTTTGTACTCCATTTGCTGCTCAAGCACCAAATCAAGATTTAAAGTTTTTAAAATGTTTGTACGAATATAGAAGAATTGATGAAAGTATATCTGACTGTGCTGTTAGAAAAATTATGAATCACTTGTGGTATTTGACTCCGCATCTAACAGCACTAGCATTTTTTGACTTTACTATTTCAAATGAAGAAAAGTTAAAAATGTGCGAAGCTCTACAGTCAAATTCTAGTGCGTTTGTTTATGGAAAACGAATTTTAGTCAATGAAAAAAATTTGGATAAAATAGTGAATTCAAGTATTAGTGATTTTATTTGCAAAGACACTTATGAAACTTTTAGGCGTTAGTAGGAAGGGCCATATAGCGAGACAGGCGTTATTGATTTTCCCCCTCCCCTCGGCTTCGGGGCCTAGGCCGTTATAGCGTACACCCCGCTCTATCTCGTTATCTCTCTCTCGGCCTGGGGGGCTGTTATGGCGTAGGTCATTTTTGATTTTTCGAGGGGCAGATAAGGTGTACCTGGTGCTAAGCGGGTATTAAATAATGCAACAGATATGTCTTTATTTGAAGCTGACATGGTGTAGAAGCGCTATATTTGCGCTCTCCACTTTCATGTATGTGCGTTTGTTCTATACGTATGGATGTTTTTGTGGCCCTGAAAAGGGCCGATGGTTTCTATGAAATATAAATTATAATTTTTTATAACCCTTTTTTTCGGGTATAGATCCGGTATTTGTAGAGTATTTTTCTGTAATTGAGAAGGCGTTTTTTTCTTCCTTCTTTTGGTTTTTCTTATCATCGATGAGTGGCTTATAGCCGGTCTGTTTTGCGCTGTGCTCCTGACCCATCGTGGTTGCGTAGTCGTCTCCAAGTGAGACTAACGCTTATCGGGCGCTATTTATAGCTGTAAAATAATAGTTGGAAAGAGAGGGAAAAACGTTACGATCTCCAGATAGGTAAACATTTATTGTCAAAGCCGATTCTCAGGTTTAAATTATCTGTTCTGTTGGTTCTACGAAATGTTTCTAGTTTAGTGTGTCGTTTTTTATAACACTCTCTATAACAGTCTTTTTTTACCCCACTGTCATTCGAGCGCGCTAACGCTAATTTTCCTGCGCATACACCCATCTTGCGCATTGGCTGATTGTCGAATAAGGATCTTTAATAATTGTTGCGGTATAAATAAGGAAAGATGTGATGGTGAATAATAATAAAATGTTTTTTTTAAATGTATTATAAGTTTATTCAGGAAAGTATATACATGGTGTACGCAAGAGGTTAAATTTTTAGGCAAATTTTACATAATTTAGTACATCTTTTGCGATGAACGGTAAACCGGACACGAGGATTTCGGATAATACAATTCTCAAATATTGCTCTTTAAAATTGTCGTTGTTATCGTCGATCATTTTATCCAGTACAAAGCCTTCTATAGCGATGTTATGTCTCGAATAAAACTGTTTAAATTCCTTGAAATCTGTCAAAATGTTCTTAATGTTTTGTGGTTCTTCGGCTTCCAGAGCAGTCTTCAAATATTCGAGAACGTAGTCGTAGGTACGGTTTACCTTACCGACTAGAGTTTTCAAAGCATCCAAACGTTGATCGACTAGCGAACTATGTAGACGGAGTCCTTCAAATGTTGGGTGTTGCATTACTATACCCGGTGGGTTGGATGTTTTCATTTTTTTACAAACCGGCTGAGCGATTTCTCCTTCTTCGTTTTCTTCGCTTGGCTGTGTGTTTTTAGGACTTTCATCGATTCTGATTGACTTGATGCCGTACGCGGTTGAAAAGTTTAAGTCGTGATTTGTAAGATAGATCTTAACAGGGTGTCCAAATTCGTGATAAAACGAATAAGAATTGTTCAAATAAGCTCTTATAGCGTCAAACTGATCTTTTAAAAGAGTCCAGCTGTTTTCGTCAAGAGTTATGTTTTTGTACATTGGTCCGTTACTTATGAGTTTAATAACTTGATGATAGTACCCATCACTGTACTCCAGGCCGATGCAGACTCTCTTTGAGTTCGATTTGTTGTGCGCGTAGGTTGTCGACAGCAGTAGATTTGGAAATTCAGCAGTCGGACTATGTTTGCCGGGTGTTTGACAGTTCGCCATGGTGAAGCACAAAAAAAAATTCACGGTACTATCTCACTTGTAAAAAAAAGTGGTTATAGCGTACAAGTGCACAGTCAGAGAGTCTCGATGCTACTATGAAATCTCGCGACCGCCGTCGTCTCTTTAATACAATTTTTCCCACTACCCTTTCGTAGTCCAACAGTTATACGGTTGTTGAAAATACGGCGTAAGGACGTTACAAACTGGCCGTTAAAAATAAAAAATAAATCTTTTCATCAGAGAAAAATACGACGGACGACATCCGTCTGTTTAGAAAAGCAAAATTCGTTACTGCTTAATAAAGGAATACATGTGCGTAGGTAGAATGAGAACACATTCATATTACGTTCAATGTTTTTCTTTATTCAAGATTACAAACATCAAGCACATCGTCGCGCTAGGTACTGGATTTGCGCACGGTCGCGAGAATTCTTGAACAGAACGATGTAATTCGAATTGAGAGACAAATCACGCTGATTTGCACCTTCGTAAAAAAGATTCTGACATAAATATATATAGTGGATATGTTTTTGCGATAACAGCCACGTACAAATAAATCGAGTACTACACTGTTAGAAGATTCACGCATCAAGTCGTCTAAAATTAGCAATTTTTTCTTATCGTTATCGTTGGAATAGTCGCTTGGCTGTGGCAATCCTTCCCGAAACTCTATATTCAAATTACCGGGTATTTTGAATTCGTTCCTATACGTATCTTGCCATTCGCCATAGTAAAATAATACGCGATCAAAGCGCACGTTGCACATTTCAGGCAGATTAGCGAGAAACCGTTTTACGAATACGGTTTTTCCACACATCGTTGGGCCTGATATGATACATGTGAACGGATGCTTCCAACGAATATCCATCTTTGTTACTGACAAAAACAAACAACCGTCCACCTGTTTTATTGTCGACGATCCCCGTGGCGGCGGCGGCGGCGGCGCGGTGGCGGCGCGGTCGGTGCACGTCACAGTCAGCTCATCGCGTGCCTCGTTATCAGCTGTTTTCCCGGGCGGGTGGGCGCAAGACAAGCTGAAACGACGCGACCGCTGCTCTCTAGCCTACTACACGCGGTGTGATCAGCTGATGATCGGCCGCCGCGATAATAAGCTGATTTTTGGAGTGATGGGTAATGGTAAATATAATTATTTTTTTACTTTTACAGTATAGATAAGAATACATCAAGGTAAGGTTTTTCTTTTATTTTCAATCATATTTATTGAGATGTAGACATATTTTACAATGGATTAGTTATTTTTTATAACCAAAAGGAAGAGAACAGTTTTTCGACACATATCGTCTTTTTTTAAGAACAACGCTAAAAGTTTTGAACTCGTCGCGAGTCACAACCTCGTGAGTAAGTGTGCGCCTGATTGTTGAAAAGTGTACCTTAATTGTACGCTTGTCCTTGACGGTGTCGTTGTCGCTTTTGTCGGCATTTTCACCAAATTCATCGTCAATTAGAGATTTTATGCTATCAAAATTTATCTTTAAAGAATTATTGTAATATAGACGTATACCTTTGACTTTACAACATTCTATAGTGGCATCGGCGCCCGGTGTGATTGCCCGAAAAGCGTAAAATTTTGGCGCTGCAGACATCATGGTTTCTATGTACGTACCCTCGCCATAACTCATCCGTCATAGCACCTAAGAGATTACCTATTGGCGGCTCATATTCGGCCGGGTCGTTTTCATTTTTCACAAAAATGCACGAGTCTGTATCGCAGTATAGTAGGCGCGATCCGAGTTTTTCCAAGTAACCATACAGTTCAAGGCGTGCCTGCGCCGTTGTGTACGCTGCTATGACGACATTCGTATAGGATGTCGATGTTACAGCTTCTTCTCTGAATTGCCAATTTACATACAGAATATCATCATTGATAGGTAAGATGTCGAAAACCTCCTTATCGGTAGTAAATAAAAGCTTCAACAAATTTTCGCGTGATTTGACAACAGTGGTTTGTTTCATATTTGTGCGCTGACCGAATTTACCCCATAAGCTATTTAAACAAAGTTTGGCAACAGCCCGTAATCCAGGATTTTTCTTAATTTTTTCACGATCTAGAACGATACCCTCATCGCGCTCGTACTCGGCTAAATACCGCGCTTTCGCATTTTCATTGATACACCAGCTGGGCCAGTCGGAGGCTTCTTGTTTTATCTTCAAAAATAGATTTACATACTGCGCAAAGAGCCCACCTTTCGTACCATCGAAGCGCGTCGTGTCGTACTGCCAAATGATGTATATCTCGCTTATGCGATAACCGAGCTCAACGGCTTTGCGCAGCTCGTTCGCCACCCAAGTACCGGTAAACTCACGATCCGCTATTTGCTCGTGATGACAATCTTCGGTGCGCGCCTCGGCGTAACAAGAGCGACATAGCGCAAAGAGGAGGCGACCGTGCATTTTAACAGGCAGCAGCGGCATATACAAATTTCGCGGCGGTAAAACTCTGCACTTGACCAAGCCCTCGACACCGTCAAGATTGTTGTAATCATCGCCAATCAATTCACGACACTCTTCACCTACGAAAATACGCGGATGACCGATTGGGAATTTTCCACGCTTACAGATGTACGGGTACAGCGAACAAATGTCTGTATATTTGATTTTCTCGCCTTTGACTTTGTAAAAAGGTATGATGTTTTCTGTTCGCCCTCCAAAAAATGCATCTCGCGGATTTAAAGTTATTCGACTCATTAGAGGATGATTTTTCACGTAGGAGGCGATCTCTTGGTTTCTCAATTTCACCTCGTCAAACTCGCATTCCCATACACTACGAACATCGTAGCCGCAATCGCGCATGTTTTGCAATTTAGAAATTGTGTTTTCGTATGCGGCGTTAAAGGTGCGACCATAAGCCAGCGATTTCTCACGCGCTTTATCGAAACATTTCGGTCAGCCGTGCGTGTAACAACCCTCGTACTCGTATACTGTGCCTTTATGCTCTCTATTTAAAGGTGGTAAAAATTCGTCCATTAGAAAACCCTCGGGTAATCGAAACTCTCAAGCGCGCCCCGCGTGAATGATTTCGCGACCACACTCGCGTTCGCACTGAACCAACCACTCCATAGATTTTTGAGAATGTTTGTCACCTCGGCGATAACCGCTAGCAGGTATAATACCTATAGTCTTATCGCATAAGAAATTTTTTCTGTACACAAGCGAGCAAGCACTTGCTGTAGTAGTTGTTTCAACGAATGTACAGATTTTACCCACATTCAGAAATATCTCTCGAAAAGCAACACAGGCGCGTCGCAAAATCTCCACATCCATACGGCAGTATTCTACTATTTCTTTTTGAAAATCGAAAACATAATCACGCCGAGTTTCGTTGTTATAACACGCGTAGAACGCTTGTCGCTCTTTGACAGACATAGAATCTGGCGCGTAAAATCTTTCATCGGGTAGAGGACCGACGTAATTTTCGTTCTCGGGGATATTAAACAAATGCGGGAAATAGCCCTTTTTCGCGCACGGTGGCAGACCAAAAGTTTCGGGCAATAAACTTAAGCGCATATGAAAATAATTTAGACTGTCAATAAATTTGGTACGGCCACATTGTAGCAAAACGATATTTTTTCCATTGAGCACGACACGAGGATTGGCATTTTCACACTCTTCGACTAAATACTTCAAAATAAACTGGGCATCGAAACCACTAGCATTCTGCGCGATGCATATAATACGGCTCAAACACCGATTTTTCACGAACGTATAATTCAATGAAATGCTTTATGGCGTTTTCTCGAAAGATGTGTTCGCGATACCGCAGGTGTCGCAGCGTATTTTCATATCATCGGCGCGTGTCAGACAGTCCGTACACAAATGTTGAACTACGCATAGATTTGGAGTATGCAAACGCGTATCCGCTCGCATTTTATACAGCGTATCTTGTCGTGTTTCAAAATCGTAAAACACGTAAAGGTACTTTTTAGTTGTTTTGGAGCGCGCACAATCTGCATGTAACACGCGGCGTTTGTAGAGTGCCGTGACCGACAAATTTTACAAAATAAAATACCACATTCATGCTTTCCACGATGTATGTGTACGCGTTTCTGACACGTTTGGCATATTTTCAACAAATCGCAAATTTTCTTATTTCGCTTTTTATACGACCCCATCGTTTTATGATTCTGAAAACAAGTGTCTCCGAAAAAACTTCTAAAGCAGTCGTTGCACTTAATCAGCTGAATGTCGTCTTTCCTACGAATGTCGTCTTTGCTACAACTAGGTGTAACAAAACAACGCGGGCATATCGAGCTACACGCGTGTCGATCAACGTACTGATACTTTTTATTACAACGGTCGCAAAAACATTTACTTTTAGCACCACCCGTTAAATTCAAAATTGTATCAAAATGATGCACGGCTGCATCGTGACAAATATTAACGACTTTCGGTGATAGAAGATTGTATAACATAAGGCGCCCGTCGAAAAAAGGAGCCTCCCCAGAACCAAAAGTTTGACTATCGTACACGACTATCGCTATATTCTTTCGCGCATAATAGTATTGAAATTTTTGAATTTCGCGAAACCCACACCCAGCCGGCGGTATTGTAACGCCAGCTGCAGCAGTTAACTCTAACGCGCGCTCCTTTTGTAAGGCGCGACGACTGTCACGTATTGCAGTCCATGCTTTTTTCGTCGTGTCAGTCGCGTCTTCTTTTAAGTTAACAAAAGCCTCACCAACAACTAATGCTCACGGCAAGCACAAATTATCAGAGTTTCGAATGATGGAAATTAAAGACCGTTGACCCAGCATATTTATACCAAAACTTTTCTTTTGTCCAGCCTCAAGCGGCACCTCCACGTACGTAGCTTCAATAGAAAAATTATCGTCTATTTCGAAATTTTCATTGCTCTGCGTTACTCCGCTGACAAGCATCCATAAATCATCCACGAAAAAAATTTGCGACTGGCCGTAGGGAAATACCAGCTGAACCGCGCGCGAAATTTTCACTATTTATCGTAACGCCTATCAAATCACTACTACCCGCCATTGATACTAAATACGCGTGAATATCGCGCATTACTAACTCAAGCCACAAAATAGGATCAAAATTTTCAGGCATAGTCTCTAACACACGCATGACTATTCGCACACCATTTACACGAAATCTACGTACATAGTGATTACGCTCTTCTATGATGGCAAATCGAACACCTGGACCTTGAATTCCCATATTATTATCGTTTTCTCTAACGCTACCCTCGAGGCTATCATTATCGCTGTGTACACGTTGCTCGTCACCGCTATCGCACTTTCCTCACGATGCACACTACTGTCTCTATGTATACTACGCTCACCACTACTACTCCGGCTGCTGCTGCTGCTGCTACTACGGGTGCCGCTGCTGCTACGGCTGCTGCTGCTGCAGCTGCGATATCTGCTGCCACTGCTGCTTCGGGTGGTAGAGCTGTCATTATCGCTACTTTGACGACGAGGCCGACGACGTACCTCCGATCCCCCGCCTATCCGTGTTGGCGTGTTTACAGCAGTATTTATGACACTTTCGGATGAGTCGAAATCGTCGACACGGTTCTGCATTTGAAACTCCGGCGATATCGAGGCACTACAGGCTGCTGCAATAATAGTTTTACAAAAAAAAAAACAAGTCTATTATTTTATATAGCCATTATTTTTATTTATTTGTAAATACACACATGCGCGAAGTAATAAATGTTTTCTTTTGAATTAATTCTTCTGGCGGTCCATTAAAACTTTCATGAACACGGCCCAGTAAATCTACGATGTCCTGCGCCGTATACAGAGGAGAATTTTCGTCTTCGGTCTGTGTATACAACCATCGCAACTCTTGGGCTCTACGCACTTTGTATATACGATCAATATAAACATCTAAATTTGACGCGTTGAACCGCTCTATGGAATCGGTGCCATTTTCGACTCTTCTTATAACTTTTCTTTAAAAAAAAAAAAAATGAAAAATAATGTTGTAAATTAAAAATTTACTCAAACTATAAAATATCAGAAATAAAGATTAAACTTACGCTCATTTATCCTATTGTCAAAAGCATCTCTTTCGTTGTACCGATGATACGTCATTCGGGCGCGATCGACGCTCTGATGATAAGAACGCTCGGCCTCTGGGACGGGCCGCGAGTAAAAGTTTTGTACTGCTGCGCGCTGAGCATTGTTTGTAGAGACTGCCGCTGCTGCTGCTGTAGCTGTGCTATTGGCAGGTTCATCATCTTCGTCACTGCTTTCAGATACTGATCGTGCATCGATAGCACACTGCACAGCTTCGTTCGGCACAGCATAATTACGATGAATCACACGTACCAAATCACTTCTCGGATATGATCGTCCGATAAAAGCCCGATTAGAAGCTTCGAGATCTGAAGACGAAAAAAAATGAAAAAAAATCTTCTTCCAAACACGACTCGTCATTCTCGTTATCAGCACGTGAGGTCGAACACGCCTGCGGAGGTCCTATAGGCGACGACGGCGTGAAATCAGCGTCACCCTCTCCGCTACTTTCAAGCATCGTAAATCCGCTCAAAATTTCGACTTGATGACCGTCGTTTAAACGCTCTGTCGCGGGAACAGAGGTTGCACACGCACTTGTAGCTGTGTCCTCGTCGGTATATGGCACAAGCGCTGATGGACCCGATACACGTTGGCGTGATCGCGGTACACTCGTACCAGCGCCGTCATCGTCGTTCGCCATCGATATGCGGTTGTAAGGTACATATGCCGGTCTCTATAGATAATCATTCGTTAAGGCATTTGTATACATTCCGTGAAAGATGTTTCGGAAAACACGAACATCCTAGCGTGGGCTTAAACAGCATATTACCACCTCAACAGCCGCACACCTTGAGTATACAAAAATATACAGATGTCCCTTCGCCAGGATAACGACGATATCATTTAGACCCACCGTTTTTTTCCAAAGCACACAGCTTCTCGGAGATAAAAAGTTATTCTGCTACGGTGTCTTAAAGGACGAAATTCAGTCAAAAACTGTGTGCGCTATGACGGACGCCCAGTACGACCCTGAAGAGTTGGACACCATTCTGCACGAATTGCAGTCCAGGACTGCAACAGAGCCTGCTGCGAATATTACGACTAGTGATGTGCCAGGACGTGAAATATGTGCTGCGTATTTCAACCCGGATATGATACGGGTGTTGACCGAAGCGATAGGCGATCAGTGCGAAGAAGTGAAAAATTCTCCGAGTAACGACGCGAGTGAAGTGACCGACAGCGACAGTTCAGCGTTCGGCAATGAGCCCATAGTGCAGTGTATAATGTATGGTCTGAGCAAATTGGCGATAATTTGTTCCAAGAATTATTCGAAGTGCCAGCCGAGGGTGAGTTCACGGATATATCGTCACCTGCTAACGAGTGTCGTGAATCCGTGCCCGCGATACCTGCCAGTACCGTCATCAATGAAGTAAACTGTGATAGTACCGACGTCGATCTCGCAGCGTATGACGAAGAAATGTTTGGCCTCATGACTGCCGAAATACTCGCGCTGATTCCACCGACTGATTGTGAAGCAGAGCAGCAGCAGGCGCAACAGCAGGAGAAACAGCAGCCGAAGCAACAACAGCAATAGCAGCCCCAAGAATTGCAGATATTTCAAGATATTCTGCGCATAGATGAAGGTTTGATGCATAATCAGCACACTGATAGTCTGCGTGTACACAAGAAAATGCGCCGCCATCACCAGCGACTATCTTTGGGCCTAGATCAAACATACCGCGCCGACCGTGTCCATCGCACACAAGCGTTTTACACGTCCAGTTTAGAATTCTTGGAGCCCTTCAAGAAACTAGAACTTGTGCAAACGCTCCAGCGGACAATCAACAGGAGTGTAGCGTGTACTAACACCGCAGTAACGGACTCGTGCTTAAGAAAAGGTCACATGTTTATGTTCGGCTTAGCGCGAAAAATATTAGATGAAAATGCTGCTATCTGCACTCCACCCTTGATGACGCTTTCGTCATCAAGATTAATCAATAGCATCCGCATCGTAACAGACGGATGTATTGATAAAAAAAACCTACCACGTGTGACCAGAATAGAGGCGTACAGATTGTTGCACGACCTCTGTATGCTACAAGTATGCTGTACCGCATAGTAAGCATATCTTTTTTTAATATTTTTTTCTTTATACATAATTTAATAAAAAAATATTTGTTTTATGTTATAGCTGTGCAAGATATTCTGGCTCGTGGTTTCTGAAAGCGGCGCAGGAAAACGTTATGCATGTGGCATGGCGACGCAAATCAGCGCGCTACGAGAGCGATGGCTGGGAGACAACCGTGACCAGTAGGCTGTGGACGGTGCCGTTCAGCGACCACGTTTTCGACGGCCTGATCACGCGTGAAGATATGGAGAGAATCTTCACACTCGTTGAGGTGAAAAATTTGGCGGATAGACGTTTTGTCTATCCACCGAAAGAAGACCAAGAATAATTATCAATATTATGATCTACAATGTATCACATACAGCCATTATATGTAAGTTGTTTTTTTTTAAATAAATAAAAACGGTTTACCGTTTATCGCAAAAAATGTGCGAAATTATTTTAAAGTTGCCTAAAAATTTAACCTCTCGCGTATACTATGTTTTTTTCCTGAATAAACTTTTAATAAATTTATAAAAAAATACATTTTATTATTATTATTTACCATAACACCTTTCCTTCATTTATACCGCAACATTTATTAAACCTCCTTCTACGGCCATCAGCCAATAAGCAAGATGGATGTATTCTCTGGAAAATTAGCGTTAATAGAAACCATCGAAACAAAAACATCCATACGTATAGAACAACTAACATTTGAATAAAAGAAACGAGACGCTGAGTATGTACAACAGATTCATATACACACATGAAAGTGGAAAGTAAATATAGCGCTTCTACACCATGTCAGTCTCAAATAAGGACATATCTGTTGCATTATCCAAAGTCCACTCAGCAACAGGTACACCTTATCAGCCCCCGAGAAATCAATAATCACCTACGCCATAACAGCCCCCCAGGCCGAGAGAGAGAGATAACGAGATAGAGGGGGGTGTACGCTATAACGGCCTAGGCTCCGAAGCCGAGGGGAGGGGGAAAATCAATAACGCCTGTCTCGCTATATGGCCCTTCTTACTACTGACGTTTAAAAATTGACACAACTTTTTTAGAAAAAAATCCATCAAAATGGGCCAAAGATAGAAACTACACTCATGGTTTGGAAGTTGTTAAAATCCTCAGAGTCGTGAATGGTACAGCCGAACGAGAAGTAAAATTGATAACTGAATTCAACAATCTTTTGACTAAAGATGAAAAGCAATTGCAATACCTATTACCTGTAATAAAAGATTATCGATGCTTGTTTTCAGATAGCAAGAAGGAAACGTTGATGCGGCCATATGAATGAATATTTTGTTTGAATATACGATTAAAACATTTTTGTACTGTTTTTTAATTTTTACCTTCAGAATCTCGCTTAGACAGATCGTTTTTCTTTATCTCAGCTTATAAATTTTCTTTTCTTTTTTTAAACTAATAAGTTTATGTGATTAACTAGTTCAAAGTATAAATTAGTAGAAAATATTACAAATCAGCTTTTTGGCCTTTTTACCGTGATTTTCGAGTTTTTTGATGATTTTAACTTCTTTTCTCGATTGAATCGGCAAAAGCCAATTGCACCATTCGTTTAATGAGCTCAAAATACATAAAAATGTATGTTTTTGAAAAAACTTATCACTGATTATAAACGTTAAAAGTCCATTTTTACACGTTCTTTTGCAATTTTTCGAGTTTTCACTATTACGGCAAAAACTAATAGCACCATTCGATTCATCGGCTCAAAATACATGGGAAAATATACTTCCAAAGTTAAAATTCCAAAATTTTCACAGGTTTTCAGAACGATAAACGTTTTGACCCTTTTTTAACATGTAAATACCATAAGAAACTGCGGGTGCTTTCAGGCACGTGAAAAATCGATGCTATGGGTTCAAAACCTATATGCGCATGGTTTTTGAGGTATATAGAAGCTATATTTACCCAGCCCGAGTGAACAAAAAAAAAAATAATTAAGGTCCACCCTAGGTAACACGTTTACTTCTGCAAGGTACTAAGTGACTATATTAACTAGTTATACTCTGTACTATTCTAGAATAAACGAATAAATTAATAAAAAAATAAATGAAGTGACGCACATGCATATCACAAGATGATATCTGCAATTTTGGTCGAGATAACTGGGATGCTGCAAATAATTATTTGTGCAGATATGCTCCTTTTTTTTAAAGCTGTGTGTGTTTGTGAATATGAAATGACGCACACGTATCTCAGAAGATAAAATTTGCGGATTTGGTCGAGAAAAAAGGAATGCCGCAAACTATTATTTGTGCAGATATGCTCTTTTTTCAAAGCTATGCGTTTGTGAATACGAAATGACGAATGGTTAATGCTTTTATGCATAACGCAAGATGTTATCTGCAGATCCGGTGCAGACGAAAGGCATGCTGCAAAATTTTGATTGCAATATTTTCAATATTTTAACGTTTTTATCAATTATCTATAGTCATTTCTATTGATTAATCTCAAATGAGATCTCTACTATTAGGTATATTGCTCTTTTAGGTTTACTTCTAAAATACTCTAAGTTTGTTATAATTGAAAATTATTTTTTAAATAGTAAAACTGTATTAAAAAATAGAAGCGTTGAAGCATTCTGCATTTATTTCACAATCAATAAAGTGTCATTCTAATATTGACAACTAAATTTTATCTATTAATAAAATTATAAAAATCAACTTTTTGCACGTGTATCGAACGTTATTTCCTGATACAGGGGGCTAAAAATGTGCTTAAACGCACGCGGAGCGTGTGTAATAGTGCATTTTATGCATACTATATCGTAATATATTTTAAATACTGTCTTATTTAATAATTTAAATAAGTATTAAATAAAATAATAATAAAATGAATGTATCTTTACATGAGGATATAAAATATGAGTTTGTATAAAATTACATCATTTTCCATGCTTATATTGATCCTTAGGGAAACAAAAATTCTGCACATAACAGTTTTCATCTAAAGATTTCAGACTAAAATAGAAGATAACTGAACAAAACAGAAATGTTTAGCAGAAGAATATCGGAATTAAGACAAAGTCAACAGTTATTTACAGGTATTATTAGTTTTTCTTTCAGTTGTTTTTAATTTACTGCAAATAGTATTAGATTTCAACAGTTTCTAACATTAACGTTAATCTGATTCTATTATCAAGTGGCGCAGTACAGCCACGAAGGCGAGTTTAAATAGACGAAGCCGCGGTGCCCACGCTACTATTTACTTCTATTTTAAGGTTCGCATTTTTCATGACAAAGAAATAAATGCATTTACTTCTTATCTCTAATATATTTTGACTTATAACATGTTTTATTATGCCTAACTATGATTTTCAACAAAAATATTGATAAAAACTACCTTTGATATAATACACGAGTGTGTTATTCACAAAATGCTCAAATCAAATCAAAATATGTTAGGAACGTTAAGTTAGCCGCAACAAGTGTTAGGACCGTGAAGTTGGCCAAACAGCTATACAAAGATGAATATTGCTTTCTCATCGGTTTTCTGCATGCTCGCTCACATGTAGTTTTTAGTGTCTAGGTGTAAAAGTAATTCGAAGACGGTATCTAGGTGTACGGGGTAGCTGATATGGAGGTCTAGGTGGTGCGCTACATGTTTTTTTTTGTATCTAGGTGTAGAAATAATTCGAAGGCGGTGTCTAGGTGTACGGGGTTGCCAAATACGCGGTCTAGGTGGTGCGCTCCGTGGTTTTTGCTGTCTAGGTATAAAAATCATTCAAGGGCGGTGTCTAGATGTACAAGGTGGCCGATGACGAGGTCTAGGTGGTGTGTTCCGTGGTATTTGGTGTCTAGGTAAATAAATCATACAGGAACGGCGTCTAGGTGTACAGGGTGAACAAGGACAAAGTCTAGGTAGTGCGCTCTGTGGTTTTTTATTTCTAGGTATATAAATTATATGAGGACGGCATCTTGGTGTACAGGGTGGCCGATGATGAGATCTAGGTAGTTCGCACTTGGTTTTGGTGTATAGGTGTAGAAATCATTCGAGGATAGTGTATCAGAACAATCAGTGATTTCATCTTAGTGATAAAAATGTTACAATAAAACCATGGTCAAAAGGTGCTAAAGATGCTTATATTTTCTTTTTAGGAGAAATATGAAATTTACTAAAAAATTTACTAAAAATTACTAAAATCTCAAAAAATTAACTTTTAATAAAGTAAAGGGTTGAGCGAGTTTGATATATTCCGCAACGGAATAACAGATAAAAAAGAACTGAGATCAATCAACCAAAGTCCAGTTTATTATATTTAATCATAATGAAGGAACAACATTTTTTTGTCAATTATACAAAAAAAAACTCATCATTTTTTGGCTTTTGTTGTTTTTTGGCTTATTAGAATGTTTTCTGGGCTAAACTATGATTTCCAACAAAAATATTAGTGAAAAGGCTGCTTATTTTTATAATATGTGTTTCATTTTGTTTATTGGTAAACAACTAAACTTTCTTTTAATGTATTAGAACGTCATACAAACACCATAAGTACAATGAAACGGGCATGGAAAGTTACGTAGTAAGTATCTTGAGAGTTATTCCTCGCTTCATTACGATTAAATATAATAAATTTGACTTTGTATGATTGATCTCAGTTCTTTTCTATCTGCAATTTCGTTGCATAATATATCAAACTCGCCTAACCTTTTACTTTTTTAAAAGTTAATTATTTTAGAGATAATAATATACCTTTAATTTTTGTATATTTATAAGAACCAACTTATCGCGATTAAGCACAATTCAATATTTCCTCTATAGACAATTTTATATTTGCAGATGGCACTCTATTTAAAATGATGCTATGATCTTTCAAACGCCAGACCGATAAAGAAGAAAGCAATATAGGCATTGTGACGGCCAAGTGCACGTCAAATGTCTAACGGCTAATCATGTACTAAATGTAATAAGATCATTTCAGGAAGCTGCCAACGAGCGCCGAAACGAGCGAGAACGAGAAACGAGGCAAGATAGATACAGAGAGAGTGAGAGCATAGGTAGCTCGGTTGCCGCCTGGCCGCACAGCGTTGGCGAGATATGACAACGATGTGCCGACGGCCGGGAGAACCGCGACTAGAGTTAGTCTCGCTGCGCTATCCACACGAGTAGCTCGCGCTACTGTATACGCGGATTTGTTGTGAGTCCTGCGAGCATCTCGAGAGCGAACGATATTCGTCCGTGCGTTACCGACGAGTTGCTGCGACGACCGTCCGAACTGTACATCTCCACGTCCGAGACTGGACCACGTCCGTTGCGTCAAGTACTACTGCCACTACCGAGTTGTAAGTACCTGCACTCTCACTCTCTCACGTCGACAGGGTAATATCTCTCGTCTCTCTTTATCGTTCGTCGAAGTGTGCGGCGTTTGCACCTCCGTGTATAGTTACAATTGAATATACATTTCCTTATCTAAACTTCTCGTGTGTTATTTCCTACGACCCGACCTACGCCGCCTCCGCGGGCTCGTGTAAAAACACGTGCATGATCTGAGTCGGCCGAGCCGTGCCTTCTGCACGCCCGACGTTAATTTACAATAAACAGGGCCCTTCTAGCCCTGGTTATAACACGGCAGGATAGTATTAACCGAGTGTTATAAATGACGCCCCAAAACGTGTGTCAAGGTCAAGCTATTTAACTCGCGAGTATACAAAAATTGTATAGCGGCTACTCGTGCTACAGTGTCGACACATTGTAGACGTAAGTGAGACTCGGAAAAAAAAACTGACCGCAACGGTAGGAAGTATTAGACAGCGTCGAATAATACGCGCAGTTAACTTCTAGCGGCAGGCATCAGCCTTCAAAATTCGAAACGGTCAACGACCAAGCGGCCAGCGACAGCGAGTGTAAACATTGTTTACATCGCGCGCCGCGAACCGAGAGCTAGAATGCTTACAGTGTCGCCCGTTAGGCAGGGAATTTTTGGCTGAGTGCGAGTGAGACGGATGAACTATAGTCAGTATAGGAGTTCAAACTATTGTATGGATTTTTGAGAATTCTTTTTGCACTCTGATGCAATTTTTATACTTGACTACTGTTTAAGCCGTAATCTCGCAGTTCAACAAATTGTTGTGTTATTAGAAATGTAAGGCATAAATCGCGATAATAATTTAGAAAAATTTCGCGAGATCTTGAGCCTGGTTTTGTGAAAAAAAATAGCTGCGTAGTTGAGTACAGAAACGTACGAATAAAAATACATATACAATTAACACACACCGCTCCGGGGTATAATTGCTTTTTCGAATCGCGTAGAAAATTTTTTTTGCATGATAGAAGGAGTTAGTAACATTTAAATTCACAAATAATTTATTAAAGTGGAATTGTTTTTTTTTTTACAAATTAGTAAGTATTTTTCTCTTTCTCAGATTTTAAAACTTGTAGCACAAAACGTGCGTGATCATTTGCTCTGTCAGGAAATTTATTGCGGTTCAAAAACAAATCATTGTTACTGTTCTAAAAATTTAATGGAGTGATTAAAATTAAATCACACGTATTAATCGAAAAAGCAAACGTGTGTTCCAGTGTCGACAACTAGGTATTAAATTCACTTCGAGAGTAACTTGGATTGTTGAATCCTGAGTTTTTTTGGTTGCGCTGAATTGGACTCGGCTCTTCTTCTATTAAATGTCAGAATACTCAACGAGCACAATGTCTTTAACTGGCTCGTACATAGACTTAAGCAGATCGCATGTAGCGATACAAGACCACGTAAAATCGATGGACGCGAATACGTTAGGTCAAACGTTAGATTTCTTAGGTTTGCAGGATAGGGGGGCTGATGAAGACAGAATGCGTCGATTGTTTAGGTGCCTAGCAGGTGACTACGCGCCAGAAGACTTCCGTCCGTGGCTAACCCTGTTAAATTCGGAGGAGTTATTTAGGTCGCGGGCGACACGACGCGCGTCGTACATAACAAATTATATCCCTCAAGAAGTCAGCGGCATATTTGAAGAAGAAGAGCGGAACGCGAATCAAATAAGTCTAAGAATTTTGCACCAAAGAAATGCAATCAGCAATCCTGATGCTGAAAGCCAGGAGCAACAGGCGTATCAGCCTATGGATTACAGCAATCCAAGCGGCGTCGAAAACGAATTCAGCTGGTTGGAACCAGTAACAATAGGGTTCGGTCAACCGCTACATAGAGAACAGGTTCGACAACCGTTAGTAACAATTTTCGGTGGTAATCCGTGCGATAATACTAGCACGGTAGGGAATAACGTCGTTGAGGAAAGCCTCGAAAACCCAGTTCAAATAAGAATAGACGTGAATCCCCCAGAATTAGCGGATGAACAAGAGAGAACATCGAACGTCGATTCCCTGATGTATTTAGCCAGCGACGGCTGCACGTACAACTTACCGAGGAGAGTCGTCGACGACCTATTAAAGAAAGACGACGAAATCGCACAGTATAAGAAAATACGAGATGAGGCGTGCGAATATATAAAGAAATTACGTATAGCTAACAGCGCTCAGAGGGAGCCCCCAGCGTGTAGTACCCGTTTAAGAACATCACAATTTACACGGTCGAAAGAAGATGCACCACTCAACTTCAGAATTAGAAGATAGCAACATATACCAGCAACCTCAGCGAAGGCTAAGTCAACAGTCGACACCATACAACCATACGCCTGGCCAACTACGGCCGATTCAGCCTCCGTATACGTCACAACACTCGAGTTACGAGAGGAATATCTTTTCACAGAACAGAATGGCACAACAGGCACAAGTACTGACATGTCACCAAAGCCAGTGTTGCCAGACGTGCGATCAGCATAGAATAAACCAACCACAAAATACTGGTGATTCCCAGCAAAGGAGTGGGAATGCTTGGAGAGAGGGGGACCAGCCAATACGTCCGAATCGCCTGGTTTCAGAACGAGGGCCAAGCAACCTACAGACTAATACGTCTGGATATTATGACTTTAACCTCCAAAATACGTTGAGAGAAAATTCCGCCGATATTAACGACAAAATACGGAAATGGAATGTAAAATTCGGAGGCACGTCAACAGAAGATGTAGAAGAGTTTATCAGATTAGTGGAAGGTTGCAGGAAACTAGCTCGTCCAAGGATTTCAGAGGAAGAATTGTTAGACGCGTTATCACACACCACCTCTTTACTATCAGGAAGAGCATTGAAATGGGCTAGGGTTGAACGTCCGAAATGGCACACGTGGAAAGATTTCTGCGAGGAAGCCAGAGCAACGTACGGCATGACAGACGAAGAGCGCTCACAACTAATTGTGGAGGCGAGTTCACGTACGCAGGGACCACACGAAGACGTAAACGATTACTACGTTAGCATGGTCATGATATTCAACCGTATGCCGGATGCCCTACCAGTTCGACAACAGCCGGATATTTTATATCAAAATATGAATCCAGAGTTAAAATTGATTTTCGGTCGAATGGAATTCGAAACTCTAAACGAATTCAAGAGTAAAGCTGTGAGTGCCGAGAAACGGACGAGAGCAAAATCACGTTACAAGCCACCCCCTACTCCGGAGAAATCTATGCTACCAGGAGCGGCTTATAATCCACAGGAAAAGGCAAAGAATAAAAATCAGCCGGCGATAGCAGCTATCTGTCCAACGGATGCAAAGGAGCCACCCCTCTGGTTCAAGACTTGGGTCAACAACAATTACCTTTCAATAGCAAAGAAGGATAACTACGGCCGTCAGAACCAAAAAGGGTCCAATAGATCTACCCAGGGTAAGAAGAAAACCTTTGCGGAAAATCAGCAGACGAAGTCCACAGTGCCGACAGATGTGAAAAATAAGTCCGACTCCAAGGAGGCCAATAAACCGTCTGGAAATTCGAGTGACTCAGCAAACAAGGAAAAAAGAGAACTAGCTTGCTGGACTTGTAAGTCACCGGGCTTTACGAAGAAGACGTGTCCCAATTGTGCGGGAAAAGCCAAAGGGGAACAGTAAGCGAGATCCGTACTGACCCCGAGGTTAATTCAGGGATCTCGGCATCACAGTCGACTGAACAACTAAATCCGACTGCAATAGCACACTGTGCAGCGACCAGTAGTAACGCTGTTTTATCCGACCAGCGCTGGTGGCTGCAGGTGCAGGTAGGTGAATTCAGGGTCAGGGCCCTTTACGACCCAGGAGCCACTCAAACTTGCATCGGGACTTCGTCCGTACAACTAGCCAGTGCATGTAACGCAGAAATAAAACCATGTGACGGAATAGTCGCCTGCATGGCGGACGGTAAAACCTCAATGGTGACTGGAACAGTCGACTTGCCCTTCACGATCGGTGGACAAACCAGGACGCTTACTACGCTAGTAGTACCTGACTTACGTGAAGGATGCAATTTAGGCGCGGACTTCGTTCTACAATTCGACGCTAGGCTTAACCCTCGTGAACGAACGTTAACGGTTGAAAATTCAACCGAAGTCATAAACGCCTGTGAAGCGGTAAAAGACGGAACCACTCGTCCGGTCTTAGCTTCGATTGGCCTGCAGGATTTGCATGAAGGCCAGAAACGGATGTTAGAAGAATTACTCGATCGGTTAATTCCTAAAGATGATGGGCCGCTCGGCTTTACGAACTTGGTGGAGTTCGATCTAGAGGTAGAGACATGTCGTCCGATCAAGCAAAAATTCTATCCGGTTTCGAAGAAACTCGAAGAAATGCTCTTTTCTCAAGTAAGAGAGTTACTAGCAGCAGATATCATCGAGCCTTCGTTCAGCGACTGGGCTAGTCCCGTCGTGATGGTGAAAAAGGGGAACAGTGGAAAGCGTCGATTGTGCATCGACTTCCGCAAATTAAATAATGTTTCCAAAGTAAGCGCTTACCCCCTACCTTTCATGGATACTATCTTGAGTAAGCTTCAAGGTGCTCGTTACATATTGACGATAGATTTGAGCAACGCTTACCATCAGATAAAAATAAAAAAGGAAAGTCGACCGTATACAGCATTCAAGGTCCCGGGAATGGGGTTGTTCCAATGGAAACGTCTCCCGTTCGGCTTAGCTGGTGCTCCTGCCTGCTTCCAGCGTATGATCGATTCCTTGATTACGCCCGATCTCGAACCACACTGTTACAGCTATTTGGACGATATTATCGTCTGTACCGAAACGTTCGAAGACCATTTAAAAGTCTTGGAGATCGTGCTGACGAAGCTAGCCAAAGCACGATTGACTATAAATCGAGAGAAAAGTCATTTTTGTCAATCGGAAGTGCGGTATCTTGGCGTGCTCGTCAACAGGGACGGTTTTCGTCCGGATCCGGATAAAATCGCTCCGATTATAGAGTACCCGACTCCGAAGACATTAAAACAACTGCGCAGGTTTTTGGGAATGTCGTCGTGGTACAGGAAGTTCCTCAAAGATTTTGCAACGATAGTTGAACCTTTAAATCGACTGCTTAAGAAAGGAACAAGCTACGTTTGGGGGGAGGACCAAGAACGCGCGTTCGAGCAAACTAAAATGCTGATAGCATCCGCTCCGGTTCTCCACCGACCAGACTTTAATAAAACCTTCTGTCTACAATGCGACGCTTCTGGCACAGGCCTTGGTGTTGTTTTAACGCAGGTGATAGAAGGGGAAGAACGTGTGTTATCGTTCGCGAGTCGCACTATGACTCCGGCGGAACGGAATTACTCAGCGAGCGAGCGTGAATGTTTAGCGGTTCTCTGGGCGATACAAAAATTCCGTCCGTACGTTGAAGGTTACCATTTTCTGGTGAATACCGATCATAGGAGTCTTAAGTGGCTAAGTAATTTACGAAATCCAACTGGACGTTTAGCCAGATGGGCACTTGAATTGCAGGAATATGATTACACGATCGTACATCGCAAAGGCTCAATGAATGTGGTTCCCGATGCGCTGTCGAGACTTTACGAAGGAGACGACGCAGAAGAGACACGTCCGATTATTGCGAATATTACACCAGAGGACGAAACAACTGACAAATGGTACACCGAATTAAAGAAGGAAGTAACTGATAACCCGCTAGAATTTCCTGGCTGGAAGTTATTAGGTGGAAAATTATATACCTACCGGCCTGACGCATTCGTCGATGATGTTTTCGAAGATGAGAATGCTTGGAAATTAGTACTTCCGAAAGAGAAAAGAACTCAAGTTTTGAACGAGTGTCATGAGTCGCCCTGTCATACTATTGGCCATCGATGAAAAAAGATGTGACAAATTACGTCCGAAGCTGCTTGATCTGTCAACAATGCAAAGTTGAACAAAGAAAACCAGCTGATCAGATGGGCAGTCGCAATTTCTCGCGTCCATGGGAAACAGTTGCTGGTGACGTAATGGGTCCGCTACCAAAGTCTACTCACGGTTATGAATATTTACTGGTGTTTCAAGACATGTTTACCAGGTGGGTAGAATGCATACCTATACGAAAGGCCAACGCTCAAACCATCATTAAAAACTTGAATGAACGGGTTTTTCTACGGTTCGGAACGCCAAAAGTCTTCTTTTCCGACAACGGAACAGAGTTCCGAAATAAGGCTATGGATAAATTCCTAGAGGAACGGGGAGTACACCATACGTACGCACCACCGTATCACCCTCAGCCTAACACCGTAGAACGTGCGAACCGTACGATTAAAACGCTGATCCGCGAATATATCGAGGGTCCTCATAAAAACTGGGACGAACATATAGCCGAGTTCGCATTCAGTATGAACACGGCTACACAAGACTCACTCCAGACTTCTCCGGCGATGTTGAATTTTGATTGACAGCCGAGCCACCCCAAATCTCTGCTTCGACAAGAGGAGATTGAAGCTATAGCCAACGAAGATCAGATCGCTATATCTGAATGGAAGGCTAGGATGGAGAAGCTGAGAGAACTCCAAGAAGCGGCTAACGATAACGCTCAAGAAGCGCAAGCGCGCCAAGACAAATATTTCAACAGCCGACACCGAAACGTGGAGTACTCAGTAGGCGATGAAGTCTGGAAGAAGAATAGAGTACTGTCATCAGTAGCGGAGGGAGTGTCAGCTAATAGCTCCACCGTTTATCGGCCCCTTCAAAATCAGCCGTATACTGAGCCCAGGTATTTACGAACTAGTTGACCGAAACGGAACGTTTGATGGGCGTTTGCTGTCGAATATTTGAAAAAGTATCACAATAGAGAAGAAAATGACGGTGAGCCTATCGCTGCAGCAGACGGCGGTGAAGTTACTGATCAAGTAGACGACATCAGGACTACGTCCGTCAACAATGAAGAATCTAACGCAAGTAGCGAGCGACCGAAAAAGCGAGGTAGGCCGAGGAAAACGCGGTTACTTGTAAAACGCAAAACACTACCGGCGAAGATTGTAAACTCGACAAAAATCGTAAGCGTCGAGGTAGACAAAGCGAAACGCGGAAGACGGAAAGGTTCGAAAAATAAACCGAGGAAAACGCGAGCGCAAAAGGCGGCGGGTACGGTCGACAATTAAAATCCTGCGACTAGGAGGCTTCGTTCTTCTACCGTCCCATTCTCCACTCATAATTCCCTTCTTCCCACATAGACGGCTGAACGCAAGATGGACGACATCAGGGAGCTAGCAGAGGAGATTGTCCAACAAATCGTCGAAGAGTCGATGAGTCACACGGTCGACGACACACCAGCAGTACCGGCCAACGTCCCATCCGGATTAGAGGTGGGAAGCGAACTGCTCAACCGGTCGATCTTTGCTATCCCGGAATCACCGGCTGAGATCGAACTGAGGAAGCAAGCTCTGCTGAAAGAACTGCAGGTGATAGAGGACACACAGTTCGCTCAGGCTTTAGTCAGAAGACAGCAAGCGAGAAACCGAGCGACGCAGCTCAGAACCGAGCTGATCGCTGCGCTGGAAGAAGCCATCGCTATTGGGTCGAAAATTAAGGAAAAGTATGGCCAACGGCCGGATTTACCTAAGGGAGACACAACCCTAGTAGAAACCGTGGCATTTCTAAAGGCCAAATGCAAAGCGAAGCCGCAACCATTGCCAGCGCCACCGGTTGTTCCGAAGACGGCTCCAACAGCCGTAAGGCCAGATTCGACCAGCCATCAGCTCGACACGACGTCGAAAACCACGGCCGCTCCAGCAGCAACAGCCGTAAAGAAACGGCCGACTCTAACCAACGAACAGTTGAACAAAGAGTTCGACCGTAACCGTGAACTGAAGCGTCGAGCGAAAAATAGGCTGCCGACTTACACCGAACCTGGACCGCAATGCCCCATTTGCGGATACCGAGGTATTGCTCGATTGGACGAGTGCCCCAATTTCAACGTCCATGGAATGGACTTAACGTACGGCGACAAGTACAAGAAGAAGTAGAAGAAGAAGCTCAGGCTAACGGCCGAACCACTTCATTTCCTCTTGTACCTTACCTCAATCCCGTGCAATGAAGCATTTTGTTTTTTCTTATTTCTCTTCTTTCTCTCTTAATGTTTTTTTTAGAGGCAAAAGACTGCCGTACTGGCCAACGACCGTATGTAAAAAGAGAGGCGAGAGACTAAAAATGAACTATTTTTTTTTATTTTATTCTTTCATTATATGTATTATCTAGTTAATGATGATAATAAAAAGTCAAGTTTTCCTTGTAAAAATTGATATTTATTACAAGTTCTTATTACCCAGTTAGACATGACTGAGTGCGAGCTGGTACACCTGGCAGGGTACACAGCGTCTGGGGGAGGGTGTTGTGACGGCCAAGTGCACGTCAAATGTCTAACGGCTAATCATGTACTAAATGTAATAAGATTATTGTTTCAGGAAGCTGCCAACGAGCGCCGAAACGAGCGAGAACGAGAAACGAGGCAAGATAGATACAGAGAGAGAGTGAGAGCATAGGTAGCTCGGTTGCCGCCTGGCCGCACAGCGTTGGCGAGATATGACAACGATGTGCCGACGGCCGGGAGAACCGCGACTTGAGTTAGTCTCGCTGCGCTATCCACACGAGTAGCTCGCGCTACTGTATACGCGGATTTGTTGTGAGTCCTGCGAGCATCTCGAGAGCGAACGATATTCGTCCGTGCGTTACCGACGAGTTGCTGCGACGCCCGTCCGAACTGTACATCTCCACGTCCGAGACTGGACCACGTCCGTTGCGTCAAGTACTACTGCCACTACCGAGTTGTAAGTACCTGCACTCTCACTCTCTCACGTCGACAGGGTAATATCTCTCGTCTCTCTTTATCGTTCGTCGAAGTTTGCGGCGTTTGCACCTCCGTGTATAGTTACAATTGAATATACATTTCCTTATCTAAACTTCTCGTGTGTTATTTCCTACGATCCGACCTACGCCGCCTCCGCGGGCTCGTGTAAAAACACGTGCATGATCTGAGTCGGCCGAGCCGTTCCTTCTGCACGCCCGACGTTAATTTACAATAAACTGGGCCCTTCTGGCCCTGGTTATAATACGGCAGGACAGTATTAACCGAGTGTTATAGCATAGATAAACTCAGCGTACTGAGAGCTTGACATGACGCGTGTAGCAGCCTGGGGTATGATAGAACAAAGTATAGCTATAGATATGCTCACTGCGTAGAGAGAGCTAACCAAGGTGTAGAGAGAGGTTAGCGCGCTGTAGAGGCAAGAGCGTCACGATAAGACGAGCCGCATGAACCCCTTAACAATAACATTAGATTTTTACATCAAAAACATTGTCTTATTTTATTAAAATATTTTTTTATTTATTTATATGTGAGGCAATATTTAAATAAATACGTTGGTAATAAACATTTAATAATAATTGTAACAGTTATTTTTATAGTTATTTACAGATTCATAGCCAAATAGTACACGCAACAATAAAATTAACTTATTGGCAGGCTGTCTCATTATTCAAAGTTACTTTATTGTTGGGTGCATATAAATACGGAAAAACAGGCTTTAATAGAATAATTTTGCATGAATCAGTAAATTGCGTTATTTGAAATCTATGAATGATACATTGGAAGTATTCAATAGATAAGTAACATTGATTTTAATATGTGTGAATATGATTCCAGGTGTAGTTCTATTGTAATAAATCAAATGTAATTTATCACATTTTGTTATGCTGTGGAACCACCGCTGCTTAAGCCAGCTTTTGAGTCAACAGGTACTTGTTTTAAAAAGCAATCATCTAAAAATTGAGCCATTGATAAATAGAGATGCTCTTTCACACCAGCCAGACTATGACTTACATCTGGATATACCTAAAAAATTATATGATAATATTAAAAATTATAGTACAAGATTTTCATGATGTAAAATAAGGTTAACGGTATAAAACATTTTTTTTAATTCAATGAGAATAACTGATTTATGCATTTGTACAAAAACGGACATTGAATTGTAAATGATTGTATGTTAAGTTTGTAATAATTGCGTGGTTTGGATATTTAATGTACATATAATTTATAAGAAAGATATATCTCGTTCATGACATAGGATTTGATGACATAATTGTAATTATATAAAATAGTAGAACGCAATACAGAGCTATATTACCACGATAGTTCTCGCGAGATGTCTCGTATTTTACACGCACACACACTCATACCACTCATACTCAATCTTGTTTATACGTCCAAAAGACGTGGTCAGTATAATGTTAAATATTTATTATAGTCAAAACGAATTTTCCAACGAGATATTGCCACGTCCCTCGTCGCCAATAATAAGTACGACACTTGCTTGCAGATCTCCAGCCCGGAGAGCTGGAAGGCCGATCTGTCTGTGCTCCAGATGTAGATTCCGTGTGGATGTCTGTCGACTTTTGGTTTACCGGTCTTCGACCTTGGCCTTTCCGCTCAGAAACTCTTGCCTTCGCACAACCGTTCTCCGTCCGTTTCAATAAACTGTTTCAATTAACTTCGTGTCATTTTTACAATAATTACATTTTGCTGACTGGCCAATTATAGACATGCTTACCCCTTTCGGGTCACTATGGTTATTCGCTGGGATCGCACTTTTGCGCAGGAGCCTGTTCGTCGCTGGCCTCCTCGCTCTAATCTGACCTGTTCGGCTTCGCGTTGTCTACAAATCACCTCTCATAACCCATACATACATACCGATACCTACATTTCGTCCTGCGCACGTCTCGTCCTCTCCTACTTCGCAGACGCGGGCTTTTCGAATATGTCGAATGGCCTTCAGACCGTTACAAGTTGATAAGATCCCAGCATTATTTATTTGTGATTTTGAAATTCGTAACTTTCTTATAATTTTTTTCTTGCGTTTATATCGCCCTGCTGAAAATTCCGGATTAAAATAGATAGAAAAAAATGAATCAATTCTAAGACTATGTCTTCTTAATATGAATTAAAAGGATTTAAATCGACTAAAGCGTAAAATGTATAATATGAAAGTCGATTGGAATAAATTAAAATGTGTCTATTACTATAAATCAAGATATATAGAATTATAGTTGATTCTTTTATCAATCAAATCTCATTTTTTAGCTGCTAATAATTTGGCATTCGAATAGATCAAAATCTTTTCGCAAAATTACGAATAAAATGTATTAAAAGAAATATGGTTATTGTTCTGGTTGTTGGAGTCGATTAAGGGGTTAAGCCTGGGTTAAATCCTGCAAAAAAATCAAAAAGATATTCTTCTTACCAAACAATTTTTTATTTAATGTAATTAAAAAAAAAATCTACTGAAAATATATAAAATATACACCATTTTTATCGAAAAAAACATGTATATATACCTTGTAAAATCATTGACCAAAATTCATGACATTTCACTATATAAATAAGTGTTTTTAGTCACTTGCCATGGCTTTCTGAAAGATCCAGACCGTCTTCTTTACTCTATCCGGGCTTAAAATGTACCTCAAACATGCCCCCTCAGACTGATCGAGAAATATTTCTAAAAAATATTAATTAAATATTGCTAGCAACAAAGTTTGTTGATAGCAATGTTTGATTAATATTTTTTAGATAAGGTCCATTACCCCAAAGTCAAAAAAAAAATCAATTAAATAGCTGTAGTAGATGCTGAAAAATGTTAATGCAAAGATAGGTAACGTGCGTGCCGCGCGCGCCTATTACTACATATACGCCTCTCCTCCGGCGCTGCTCCGTCCCCCACCACTTGATTGCGAGCGCACGCTCGGCCGTTTTTCGTGAACTTCACGACGGTTCTTCGCATGCTTCCAGGCACTTGATCGAAAAACTGAAATCTACGTTTTGTAGTGCACTATGTCAACTTTTCAACCCTTTTTTTAAAATTTCAATCGGACTTACAGTACAGCATACAGACCTGCCGGAAAAAAACGCACCGCAAACTTTGAATCGCGATTTTAAGCAAACTAATAACCCGACAGCACCCAACTTTTGCACATATAAAGAACATTATAATCCCTACGTTTCCCCAAAATTTTAGCGCTGTAGCTCAAAAAATGACTTAGCTATTAATTTTCGAAAATCGCATAATTTTCCAGTTTTTCCTAGTTATCTCAGGACCTAATTATCTGATTGAGGCGTTTGACCTCTCATTTTGTAGATATTTCTAATCTCTACAAATCATCTCGTTGAGGCATACTGATAACTTCTTTAGTTTCAAAGTTATAAGCAAAAAAAGACTAAAATCGCGTTTTTTATTTTGCAATAAATTGCTAATAACTAATAAGGAACGGAAATGCGAGTGAAAAACATACCTTTACATCTGCTTATTATCCTTTACATGATCGCACAATCGGTTTGCTTCAACAAATTATGTCACAATAAGGCAGTTTTAAATCCCTACAGCCTGGCCTAAAAAATGAATATGTTTACGGCATCTTCTAATGTTCTTCCCCCTTTTTACAATTTTTGTTACTTTATCTTTACAGATGCTTACAAAGTTTTCAGCAGCGCCGCTTGTCGCAGGATGATATGGCGGTGAAAATGTGTGCTTTACGCCCGTATTTTTCAAGAAGTTTCTAAAAAGTTTACTCGTGAACTGTGGTCCGTTATCAGTGACAAATCAATTACTTTGGGTCACTTTGAGTGTGCATCGATAATGACAAGAAACATCCAACGGTTAAAGAAAAGTCCTAGTGCATACGAGGCACTAGGTGTTGCGTACCTGTATTGTGAGGCGCAGCGTCGCACACTTCTCTTAAGACTATCTAATTTTTAAAACAATTTCGTGATATCTTTTTATTTTAATCGTCAAGCAATTTCGTTATCTATAATATAAAGTTGACTATATTTTCGTGCTTTATTTATATCCAGATGCAAAGCATAAATATTATGCTGAATTCGGTCGCATATCCTAATTACTTGTGGCCCTTTGCCAGATAATTGATCACATTTTAAATATTTTACAAAATTAAAAACGCCCACCGGGCAAAAAAAAATGAAAAACGCCCGCTAAATTTTTGTTTGCCCGCCAGTCTGAAAAAAGTTACTTTACGCCAGCTTAATAGGTACGGAAAATGCGAAAATCGTGCTTGTGTTACAAAAAAGACTTTATTTACCTATTAAGTGGGCAATAAAGTTTCGCTTTTTTAAAAAACCTTGGTTTTGATGTATTAATAACATTAGATTTATCTTTCTATAATATTCAAACAAGCGCATAGTTGCCGTGTCAAAAAACAGTTACGTCAGCTCCGCGCATGATAAACTGCGAAAATACATCCGAGCGTTACAAAAAATATCGTATGCACCAAGGGCTAAGTGGGATTTTGGACCTCATATGGTTGCAATACTCGTCTTCGGCTCGCAGACGCACTCACCTTCGGCTCGTGCTAGCTCTCCTCGAGTCGTACTACAAACTCCACACTCGGTCCAAAAAAAAAAACAATTTACGCCCTTGGTACACAATATAATATTACTTTTATTTACTAATAACCAATAATTGACAAATATTTCTTACATTAATATTATTATTATTCATACTATTTATCAGTCGCAATGATAGCTCTACTATTAAATAGAGCTCTCGATTGATAGGTCCACTGGGAATAACGCTCAAATCAAATATAAAGTTGAGAGTAACTCTCAAATAAAACGCATTAAGAGTAACTCTTAACTAACCCTCAAATTGACAGTTACTCTAAACTTGGAAGTAACGCTCGAATGAGGGTACGAAATTACCGCCAAGTTAAGAGTAAATTTTGAGGGTTTTACAATCAAATTTTGAATTTTTTGGAAGGGTATCAAGATTCAAAAATCGATCCAGTCGGGTTTCATAATTTAAGTGGTTATAATGCGCATTTTATTATTTCTGAAGTCAAACCATTTTCCAGGGAAGATTGATTTACTGCCTCTGACAAGAGAAAAATATATTTCATTCACGAAGCATGTAGAAAAAAGTAAAATTAAATTTAGATCATTAGATTCATTTAGATTTATGCCTACATCACTTGAAAAATTGGCATCATATCTTCAATAGTATGCGATCCCCTATTATATGAAAGAGAAATCCATTTTGGCGTTCTCCGTTTCTCCGGTTCTGCGGTTCTCCGATTTCTGGTTCTCCGGTCCTCCGGTTTCCGAGTTCATAATTTTTTTATGAATTAGAGTGATCTCTATATTATATAAAATCTCATTTGAATCATCAATTAATTAACAACCTTGTGCAATAGCATCGACTCAAAGGTAACAATTTCAGATCCGTCTCACCGATCGCCAAAGCGAACAGCATCCCTCCATTGAAACCAAAAAAGTCAATATAAGCACAAAGTTTCAGTTATTAAAATTATAAAACACACTTAAATGAGAAATAATATAAATGATAACCTGCGCAGACTACAAAACGTTTCTGTTTCTGATACTAAATTATCTATGACTATGATTTACTGATCTTAACGCATACATATTATGCATACATATCGCTTCTACAGGTCAGAGTAGAATAATTAGAGAAAAATATAATAAAAGTTCATTAATGAAAAACAGAAAAGTATTTATATAAACTTAACCTGCGCAGTCTTCCAAAAGTTTAGTCTACTTCCGATAGTGCAATAAATTCAAGCGAATAACTATGAAAGTATATTCTACTTCCGTAGAAAATTAAGCATATTATGGCAATAATTATATCGTCAACGCATGTTAAAATGACGTATATCTAGAAATACTAGAAAAACTTTAAAATAAACTTATAATATTACCTTATTTTGACAAATTTTTGTACAAATATCTCCATAATATGCTTAATTTTCTACCAGAATAGATAATTTTAATAATCAAAATAATAGGATTCACCGATATTACTGCTTCTAGAGGTCAGAGCAGAATGAGCACTGGAACCAATTTTTCACGCTATTTATACATATTTTCTCGCACACGCAGACGTCATTGATGAAAAACAAGAAAATATCGATACTAATATATTTCGAGTGAATTTAGTACATTCCAAACAATCTTGATGTTTAAAATATTTAAGTTTTACTGATTTTTACCAACCAAAATTAAGAAGATAATTTACCTATTTTTAAGTATGAAAAAATTGTTATTGATGGTGTCTCGTAAAAGGTTGTAATGTCCAATATTCTTGCAATTAATAGAAAAAGAAATAATCGAAAACTATGTTTTCTATTCTTTCAACGTTAGCTAACTTTATTATATTGTTACCCAACTTTCCCACCACCGGGGGTTGCCACCCTGTCGAGTGCCCGCTTTTTAGGGCTTGGTGTGGGGGCTCGTCCTGCGAGTCTTCGTGGTCGCTTCGGCTCCGGTGACGGGAGCGTGACGTCCTGAACTCGGGTCGTCCTGGCGTAGCGGCGAAATTAGGCTGATGCGGGATACCGCCTCTCGGGATCAAGAGTAGCCTCCCTGGCAGGATCCCCGTAAAACGGGCACAGCTGTCAGGCCTCTCCCCTGACCGAAGTCGGGCCTCGGGGTCCCCGAGGACGACCTATGGACTGGTCCGAGGCTATAGGTAGCCCCCCATTGCGTTCGGGAGGAGGCGCAATGGGTATTTCATCCAACCCCTAATCCCAAGGTGTGAGCCATCGTGCTGAGGGGACTAGTTGGCCGTTGGGGTACTAGTCGGTCGCAATCGATGCCTCGGGGAAACCTGGCGAAATCTCCGAGTATCTAGGATTACGGCCACATGCGGGGCTCTGTGGTGGCGGACCTTTTCTTCCCTAGCTACTCGTGGGACTTTTTATGGAACCTTACACAAAAAATTTAGATGAGGGAGGAAGGGGGAGTGAAGCTGAAGGCTACAGGGCGACACCACCTAGTCAGCTGGAGGTGGAGCACCCCACCGCGAAACCGAAGGGGAAGAGTGTCAAGGGCAACACTGCCTATAATACTCTGACCCGATGGATTACTGGGGCAGATAGCACCAGTAAAAATCTGAATAGTGACCCCGCTGGGGATTCTTCGCAGAACCCAACAGAGGTCGTAGCGGGTGGAAGCTCTGGGGAACCTTCGGATCATGTGGACCATCCCAAAGGGAACATGGGGTACCTCATGGTGGAACCGGGAGCTAGAGGATCTGCGACGTGAAACGGGGACCTTTAACAGGGCCAAGAATACTCGCGATAGTGTCGATTGGCGGATTCACAGAGAAGCCCAGAGGCTATATAAAAACCGCAACAATACGGTGAGAATCAAGGGATGGAGGGACTACTGCGAGGATATCGAGAGATATCCTGACGCGGCCAGACTCCTCCGGATACTCGCGAAAAATCCTGAGGTATGGCTTGAATCAATCAGACTGCCTACAGGAGAATACACAACCTCGGTAGAGGATTGTTTAAAACTACTTCTGGAAGCCAACTTCCCGGGCTTTTGGATATCCGATGAGATGGGGGATGAGAGCTCGGGTTGGAATAGGCAGCAGAGGGCGGCATGGGTTCTGTCGGCGAAGGTCATCACACCAGAAAAGGTCAAGTGGGCCATAAGGAACTTTCAACCCTTCAAGGCGCCGGGCATCGACGGAATCTACCCGGCATTCCTTCAAGAGGGGCTTGAGGAACTGGTTGGCCCCTTAGTAAAGCTCTTCAGAGTAAGTGTAGCTTTGGCTCAAGTACCTGAAATATGGAAAACGGCCACGGTTGTGTTTATTCCTAAGACAGGGAAGTCAAGTCACACCACCGTCAAGGATTATAGACCTATAGGTCTTAACTCCTTTGTGTTTAAGACACTAGAAAGATTGGTGGATAGATTTATTCAAGACGATATCCTAACCGTGCTTCCTCTTCACCCTAACCAGCATGCGTACAGGGCGGGATTCCCTACAGAGACTGCCTTACAATCGGCGGTTTGGCGCATTGAGAAGCAGCTGGAAAGGGGGGAGGTAATAGTGGGAGTATTTCTAGACATAGAGGGAGCGTTTAACTGCACCTCTATCGAAGCAGTTGTTAAAGAGGCAGGACTACATGGGATGCCTGGACCATTAATAAAATGGCTTAAGGGCATGCTTACACGCAGGACTGTGATCTCGCGTCTTGGAACCGTAACGGTCTCCGGCAAGGTCAATAAGGGATGCGCGCAGGGCGGCCCTCAGCTAAGTACCTCGGCATTGTTCTGGATAAAAAGTTAACCTGGGAGAATCATCTCACGGCCCAGTGCGATAAATTCCTGGTGGCTCTCTGAACATGTCGCAGGGCATTTGGCAGTACATGGGGACTAAGTCCCCGGATTATACTGTGGCTATACAGGGCCGTCCTGGTACCTCGTCTGGCCTACGCCGTGTTCGTCTGGTGGCCAAGGGCGGAACTGGCGGGTGCTAGGGCAGCGCTAGAGAAACTCAGGAGACAGGTGCTAAGGGGCACTTGGAATCCTTGTGAAGGTGGAACCACTCCATCTTACTATCATTGGGATGGCTGCTAAGATAGCGCACAGGCTCAATGCGTACGGACAATGTATACAAGGCACGAGACACACTCAGCTCCCGGGTGGGGTGGATCTCTTGCTGGAATTTTCCATCAAAACTGATATGATGATCCCGCGCTACTTCTTTGGAAGAAGATACGGGGTCGTGATACCGACAAGAGAAAAATGGAAGGCCATATGTATTTTTTTTCTTTTATTTTATTTATTTTTAGCACATCTATTTATCTAAATGCTGCAGCTGTTTTATGTAATTTCATATTGTGGTATTTAGCCCATGCATTCTTCTTAAAAGTAAATTTTGTGAAACGGCTGTAGCATTTCAAGTATTCAAGCGCATTAATTTATTTAAATGCTGCAGCCGTTATATTAAAATTTCTATTATGGTTTTCAGTGCATGCATTTATCTTAAAATGCTGCAGTTGTTTTGAAACGCTCATCACTTCTTCTTACTGGTCCTTGGTACTTTTTTAATATTAGATTTTAATGAAATAATAAGTCTAATATTTATTAGAAAAAGTAATAAATATTTGCAAATCTGAACCGTGGATCCAAATTCAGATTTGGAATAAATCGATTTTACTTTAAATTATTATTTAACGAATAATATAAAAAGAAAATTAATTTAAATGAATTAAATAATAATAATAATAGTAGGTCCGGGATTGTGGGTAATGGATATGCAACGCAATAATTATAAACTCTGTTTATATTTAAAATAGTCTGTATATTAACAAAAATAATTTAACATAAGAATAATGCCTATTATTGCTATTATTCTTTTTAAATCAGATTTAGTTACAATTTTGTTTATTTTTTGATGAAGACTTCTGTTATGCGATTATTAAATATTATTAAATTCTACGCTTAATTTTGCAGTAGAGTATGTGTTAGAGCGCTTAAAAGTGCTGCTCGAATTTTATAATTATTAAATTCTACGCTTAATTTTGCAGTAGATTTCTGTATATGTACTAAGGCGCTTAAAAGTGCAGCCAGAGTAGACTAGGGCGCTGGAAAATGCTGCCACTAGTGCTTGAACACAGGCCTCGCATGGCCTTTTATAGGGCGCTAAGCGAGCGCTGATCGAGCCGCCGAAAATATTCGCACATTCACACAATCATACTATCATTCATTCATATTTACATTTATCATTCATACAAACATACTGGGATGCGCACGACTCGCCGTCGCTCGCTTACGCTCACATATACATATAAATACCGTTACGCAACGCGCTGCTGCTAATGCTGGCTTGGTAGCTGGAGAGAGAAGGGGGACGCGCACGCACACATGCGCGTCGATGGTCTGCCGTCGCTGCGTTGACTACTGCGTAGCTGCTGGTTTCGTAGGAGGTGAGAAGAGTGGGGACGGCCGAAATATTCCGTGCGCTCGCTGCATAGGCAGAGTCGGATGTTTTTTAGGATTTTTTTTAAATGTATATGTTCGAGGAAGTTACACGCCGGATCGTGTATAGGACATTACACTTTTACAAAATTTACTTTGAAAGCAGACAATCTATGCGACTCAAGCATTTTCCGTGTAAATATGGCGTGCACCAAGGACTAAGCGGGCTTTTGGCCTCGTGACTTGTCTGCGGCTCGTAAACGCCCTCGCCTTAATGCGGAGTACAATCACGCTCAGCGTTAACGAGTTATAACACTTATTAATAGTTATGTATGAAAGCTCTGTTCACTAGAGTGGTTGATATGTAACTGATTTGTTTGAATTGCCCGCGCGCTTATATACCGGCCGCGCGCGGTCCTTACGGCCGATTAACGACAGGGCGGTCTGACCATTGGTGTTTTGGTAGTCCGCCGTTTAGTGCTGACGTATGAGTTGCTGTCAACTTCGGCCCGTTTGGTGGGTGTCGTTGTCCCTGTACTGAGAGAAATGTAGAGTTAGATTAACCGGAAACTCGCTCAAGCGCTCAAGCAAATGTTTTAAGGTTGAATCTAGCACTACCGCTGTTTTTACCTGGGAGTAAGCATAAGTATAAAAATTGAATATTTAATAAGTGATTCATTGTTTTGGCATGAAAATTAGTATACAAGTCCTCCGAGTACAGTTTATCTTATTTGTAAATTTTCATGATTCCAAAGCAGAAGGTTTGTTTAGCTCTGACGAGCTTACGGCAACATCGGGTTTTAAGGGCAATGCAGGTCTACGGCTTTCAGATAAGCCAAGAGACTTTACAGGTATGTCACATTGTTCTCTGAGGGCTTGTAAACCATATTCATGGCTGAACAATGCATTGATTTATAATTATTTAAATTTTGTGCTTCAGCATAAGTATACAAATTTTGAGGTTAAGAGGTTAGGTTGTACATATTGCAATACTTATTCTCAAATCTTTCGCAAAACTTTTCCAAATTCCACGAAACCAACAGGTCCCTTACAAATTTGTCACTCATTGTAATATTATATGCTAAAAAACATAGACATATAAGTAAAACCTCACATGTTTGGCGCGGCTGATATAGCGCGGGGAGGAGCTAAGTTTGGACTACTGCAAACTCCGGGAGAATCTGCCTGAGTCCACCGCTAAATCAGCTGTGGTCGTCTAAGGCTAATATTACAAGAAAATGTACGGCTATTCTAACTCTTCATTTCTCTCAGTGTGTAGCTTTTCCCTTTGGTCGTCGTACCTTTTGGGTTCTTCCAAAGGGATGCTTAGGATATCCTTACACGCCCGCCTGCCGAGGAAAAACGTGAATCCGGTGAACCGAAGGATGCGAGTGCCGTGCCGATTATCCATGGATTTTCCTTGACACATGTGAAGGGACGGTGACAACGGCTTCCAGCGAGTGACCTAACCTGAATCGTGCAGTACACAGGATGGGTAAGGAAACGGATGGGAATGAGTAGTGTAGAAAAGGTAAAATATTCTATAATTAATGTTTATTATTATTGTTAGCATCTTTTACGTTACAACTGATTCATATGTGACTAATTATGACATGTGCCTCTTTGGCGGTTAAGTACTTTTTGTGGAAACTGAACTTAATTGCTTGTATAAACTAAAATTAACACATTTTTTTTATATAACCAAATGCTCGGACAAGTCTTGTCAATATATACATTAACATGTCAGTACACTTCACATAGTCACTATTATTAGCACTGTCATTGATTATTTTACACTTGCAGGTTTTCACCGGCTTCTGATTCGCCTTCATGGTCATCGCCACCTGGGCAGCCCAATAGGACCAGTGCTAGCTGCTCCAGTGTGAGGCCCTTCTCGTCGAAGTCCGGATCCAGTTGCTTGATTTTCTTGGACAGTGCTGCTCGTTGTTTGCGTCTCTTCATCCTCTTGGACTGACTGAATGCTCTCTGCTTACCTGAGTTTCTTATTATTTTACCTGATTCATCTCGACGCCATCGAGGGAAGATTTCCATTTGAACCTTATTTCTAATTGTACTTTTATTTGTAACATCCCGTACAAGCTCCGCAAAATAATTTTATAAATATTAAATACTAAATTATATGAAACAACATTTTAGATTATACAAGAGCATATTATGCTTCCCCACTCCCAATACGAAGCTACGCGCCACAGCTGACAGCTGACCTCAAAGCAGCAGTACAACAGCAGTGCCACGAGCCAGCCAGCGGCAACAGCGGCAAGCAGCAAGAAAGCGGGGAAAGCGCGCAACACGCGCCTATATCTATATAGACCGAGCGGCGAGTCCAGCGGTGCAATTATAATGAGAGTAGGAGTAGAGAGCGAGCGGCGGCGCGGCGTGCGCATTATATTCTAAGTGTGTAAATGATTTTTGTATATAGGTGTGAATGAGTGTGTGCAAGTATAAATGTGATAGTTTTTCGGGCGGCTCGATTCCCGCTCTCTCCGTGGCCTATAAAAGGATCCGCACAACCCGTATTAGCTCACTAGCTCCAGCGCAACTTAAGCGCCTAGTCTCTTCTCAAGAGCAACTCACGCCTTGAGAAGATAAACGACTTAGAATTATTTCGAATCGTTTCTATATTTATAAAATTTCTAGTAGTCTAAATTTATACTTTATGTTTAAGTAGCACTTCGAATACTTTTTTCTGCTTTACTTTAATTCCTTGCGTAGTTTTTTTAATTGACACTCCAGCTTAGTTCTGCTGTACGGCTGTGCACCCCTCGTGTTTTAATTGGTTTATGATGACCTGCCACATTATGTTTGGCCTTTTTATATGCTCCCCCTGTAGGGGTATCGTTTAAACGGCCTCATGCCTTTTGGCCTTCTTTTTTTGTGTGACTTATTTGTATCCTTATAGCCGTATTACTTTCTTCACAATGTCAATTATTATTTTGTTTGATGCTAGGAAATCGATTCCAAGTATCAGTTCTGTATTGTTTTCTCTGATAATGATTGAATTTGCTTGATAGTTTGTGTGTCTTCTTTAGTACTAGGTATTTGTTGTATGTTAATTTGTTTGTTTATTGTATGTATTGCTTCTAGTTTGTGTAGTATTTCTAACTTGTCTATTTGTTCGATATCTGCTGGGGCTACCCGGGTTCCCACGTAGCTTGTTTGTTCGTGCAATATGTTCGGAGTATTCTTCCTCTTTCTTCCATTACTCTTTCGACTGGGTTAGATTGCGGGTTGTTTGGTGTTGTTGTTGTGATCTCTATTTGGTATTTGTATCCCAGTTTTTTCCAATGGCTGCTTACGAATTGACAGCCTTGGTCTGTAAGGAATTTTCTTGGTGCACCATATATCCTTATAAACTTATCTTTTATGTGTTTACATATTGTTGACGCTGCGATATTTTTAATTGGCAGTAGTTTTGTGAATTTTGAGAATAGGTCTAGTAGGACTATGATATATTTTTTTCCCAGTGATGAGGTGGGTAGTGGTCCGTATAGGTCGATTGCTACTATTTCTCTTATGTTGTTTGGTAGTTTAAAATATTGTTTGCCTTCTGTTTCGTGTGTGTAGCTTTTGGTTTCTTAAAATATTTTGCATGATCGTGATATTCCCTTGGCTAGTCTGTAGGCGTTTTTTTATTATAAAATTATTTTTTATGGAGTCATAGAGCTTTTCTGTTCCAAAGTGCAGGATTGTTTCATGGCTTGCTTTGACCACTGTGTGTGCTAGTGTATTTGGTATGGGAATAAGGTATTTGTCATATTTTAGTATTCTTGTTATGCCATTGCTGTCTATTATTTTTTCTTGGGGTTTGGTCTGATTGATGAGTTTGCTTGTCCAGTTGTCTGTCATTTGTTGGAGTTTTATTTGTTTCTTACAGTGTTTCCATGTGATTTCTAGGCTCTACATATTTCTGATTTTTATTTCACTTTTTGTTGTCTGTGGTTGCTTGCATCCTGGTAGCATTCTTGATAATGTGTCTGTTCTTATGTTGTCTTTTATTTTAATATGTTGCCATTCGATATCATATTGCTGAATGTGTAGGATCCATCGAGCTGTTATTTGCTAATTTGCATGTTTGTATAAATGTTAAAGCTTTATGATCTGTTCGTACGATTATGTGTTTTCCTGCTAGCCACATATGCCATTGTTTTAATGCCCATGCGACTGCTAGGCCTTCTAGCTCTGTTACTGTATATTTTTGTTCTGCGGGTTTTAGGGCTCGACTTATGTATCCGATTATTTGTTCTTTTCCTTTTTCGATTACTTGGAATAGGCATCCTCCTAGTCCGATACATGATGCGTCTACCTCGATTCCTAATCTTGCGTTTTTCGCATTAGATATAGTTCGGATGCTTCATGGAATACTTGCTTAACTTCTGACATTGCTTTACGTCGTTCTTCACCCCATTGGAACTTTTCTTCTTTTCTTAGTAGTTTTTCTAATAGTTTTGTTTTTTCGGAGAGCTTTGGTATGAACTTCTTGTCCCAATTTGCAAGGCCAAGGAAACCTTGAAGTTGTTTTTTGCTTTTAGGTGTGGGATATTCTAATATGGCTCTTTTCGTTCCTTTTCTCATTTTTATTTTATGCTCATTTATGATGTGCCCGAGAAAAACTACTTCTTGTACTCCTATTCTTGATTTGTCTTTGTTTATGGTTAGTCCCCCTTGTCGTAATTTTTTAGGACGTTTCTTAGTCGAATTATCATGTCTTCCCATGTTTCCGTGAATAGTAGTATGTCATCTAGGTAGATAATGACTTGGTTTTCTAATTCTTGTCCAAGTACTTGGACTAGTGCTCTAATGAATGCTGCCTCGGATATATTTAATCCGAATGGTAGTCTGAGGAATACATATGTCTGTGATTCAAAGATGAACTTAGTGTATTGTTGGCTTTCTTCGTCTAATTCGATTGTCCAGAAAGCTTTATTCATGTCCAGCTGTGTAAACCATTTTGCATTGTCTATCTTTGCTAATATTTTATCGATTGTTATCGGTCTCGCGTGATCTGCCTCTATTTGGTTAATTGCTTTACTTCCATCTAGGCATGGTCGGAGTTCTCCGTTTTTCTTCTTTACAATTCTCAACGTGTTGATGTATTGAGTTGGAGCACGCTTGATGATTCCTTGTTCTTCAAGTATTTTAAATTGTTTTCGTATTTCTAGTCTTTTTTTCTTGTGATGGTTGGTATAGGTATCCTTCAAGTGGTTGCTTATTGTGCATCTTTATGTGATGTTTGTATCCTTTGATTTTTCCGGTTTTGTTGCTGAATACGTTCGCGTCTTCTGTCACGATTTTATTTATTTCTTGCTGGTGGGCGTCTTCTAAATCAACCTTTTTCAGTGTAAACAATTGTTGTTCGCTGTTCTCCATTTTGCTGGTGAATTTGAGATTCCTGAATATTGCTTGGTTTAGTTCAGGTTCAATGATTATATTATTTCTTTTTATGCAATCATATCCCAAGATAATGGAGTTAGATAGGTTGTTTATCACAAGGTGTGGGTGTAGTATTACTGTCGTTTGGATTGGCTGTTTTGTTTGTGTTCTCTTTTAAATTTGTTGGTTTCTGAAATTTGGACTTGTTCTTTGTTATTTTCTTCTGTATTTGGTTTTTGCAATTGGTAGTTTTTTTTTTTTTTTTTTTTTTTTTTTAATTCGTCGATCCCGAAACTGGGTTTGTCCATTTTGGTGAGGATGGCTGCAGCCTCATTAATTGTTTAAGGCTCTCTGAGTTCGAATTTGTCTTGTATGCGTTCCCCAAAGTGTAGTTTTAGTTTTTCGATTATTCATGTTTCGTCTCTGAGAGAGAGAGAGAGAGAGAGAGAGAGAGAGAGAGAGAGAGAGAGAGAAAGAGAGAGAGAGAGAGAGCTTATTAGCTACTTATTCTGCTTTGCGTCTTGCAGCAATGGAACAAAGTACAAATAGTTTGTAATAACTATATAGGGCTTTAATTATAATATGTGCATAATTATGATAAAAAGTATATAATATACCTGTTGGCGAAACAAAATGCCTTTTTTTGCCATACTTCGTACTAGAACCATTGATTGTTGAAATTGAACATTATCATCTGCAGTGCCATGTATAAGATAAAACATCCTGTTACGTAAATGTTCGACTTTATTACTAAGATCAGCTTCTACATAACCTTGGTAGTTAGCAGTAAAGTTTGGCGATCCCATATATCTTTCAGCATATGCTGAATCTGTGTAAAAAAAATTATTTTCAATACTTTAACTTTGACTAAGAAATTAATACAATTTTTACTATTATAAATTCGAAATGTTGGTCGTATTATTCTAGAAATAAGGAGGAAAAGGTCTGTTTTGATCCAATTTTTGCACTTACAAGAAGAGTTCAATACTTTAGATCATAGCTTCAGATAATACTTTGAAAAATGATGTTTTGGCCCAAAATAGGTCATATTTTAGTATTGAAGTTTAGTCTGAAAGGTTATATTTGGGAAGATATAACACTAAGCATTATTGAGAATCTGTCGTAAACCTCGCAGACAATGCCCCGGTTTTAGTATGACACCCTAGTTTATGATATGGATATATATTTATTTATTTATTTATTTATTTATTCATTTAATAAACCATATACATAAGCATTTATAAGGCTTCCTATAGAGGCAAACAAGTTGCCTGTACATAGGTATGGTACAGTGCTTCAAAAATAAAAAATAAAACAAAAGAAAGTTAGATAAAATAAAATACTAAGACTGAGACTAACCTTACATAATGTTGATTATTTTACGCCGGTTTCATAGAAGTTAAATTTTTATTTCTAATTTATTTTATACTATTAGATTTCTTATGAAATCTTTTAATCTATTTTTTTACGACTTTTCTAAGTTTTAGCTCTTTGAGATCATTAAAAAGTAGGTTGAAAACTCTAACAGCCATGTAGTAGCTGTTTTTCTTACTTATAGTTTTACTAATTTTTGGCATCGATACGCTCGTATTCCTAATAATTTTTGTGTTTTTTCTATAAATATCTCTTAGTTTCGTATGATGTTATTGTTTCTAATTGGAACAATTACCTAAAGGTCAAGGAGGACTTTCGGGTTTCAAAATAATTGATGTTTATAATTTTTTATACCTTCTTTTGTACTCCTTGTATCGAGTACAAACAATTACTATACGCCTCGCCCTAGACAATTTTCCAGCGTAACGATCATGAACATCCACTAGCGCGTATAATGTTTCGTCGCCAATGTAAGAGTTAGATATTAACGTTTTTTTCTTTTTTTTTTGATCATATTGATCTTTTCAATTAGTCTAAGCTTTACTCAATTTTTTCAGTAATTAATGAGATGATGAGAGATACCAGGGGTAATGAAATCATAATGGCGTGTAATAAGCACCAATTACAAACTCCTAAAACAAGCAATATCAATTGTAAGTATTGAGTCAAATAAAATAAAAAAATTAACTTTTTATTGCTTAATTACACGTTTTGACTGTCTCAATACTTAGTTTCTAGTCGACTATAGAGTCTAGTCGACAACAATAAGGACAGCATAATCATCAAGATGATATATCGAACGGTGAGTGGTGTAAATGCGATACAGATGATTTTTCTTTTTTTCCTAATTATTCAATTATGGCACATACACCCACTCTAGTTTTTTTAGACGCTGTTCCATCGACGTCTGGCAACCAGCGGCAGCTGTCAAACGAAAATAGATGTAAGTATTAAGCTTGTCAATATAGATTTTATTCTATTTTTGTATGCTATAATGCAAAGCTTGAAACTTAAGTTTCAGAGTCGTCAATACAGAAAGGTCGCAAACGCAGCAGACGGGTCAGTAGTAGTAACAGTAGTAGCAGTGGTTCTAATAGTAGTACCAGTAATTCTAGTGGCAGTAAAAATTCTAGTATTATCAGTAGTAACGGTACAGACACAGCTGAAGAAGGTAAGATTAAAATAGTGTTCAAGTTTTTTGTTACATTCAATTAATTTTTTAAACTATCTTGATCAATTTATAGGTGTTTCTTTACAGACCGGTAAAGGAAATGAGCGCTCTAGATTTTGAAACGGTCCGCGAAAGGTTAATACGCGAACGCAAAGGATTCGAGACCCGAGGATAGCAAAGCGGGAGAGATGCACATTCGAAGAGCGATAGCAGTCTTTGATCCACCCGGTAATATCTATTGAGTGGACAAAAGACCTCCCTATCCTCTGTAATGGCCGAGCCACCAGAGGAGAACTGCTCGTGTGTAGAGGGAGATGAGTAGGGTATTCCCACTACGCATATCCCGCACACTTAGGTAAACCACGCAGCTATTAGACTGATGTGTGAGGTACTACCATCTTACCATGAGTCTAGAACCAGATGCGCCACCTAAATGCAGGGTACTACCATCCTACACCGGTGACACAACTGATGGGAGGATGGGAGTGGGCAATGCTAAACAAGGGTTAACATAGTTTATATGTTTTAAATGTCTTTCATTTATTTATTCAATCATTTAATATTCAATTATAAGCGATGCTGGATCTCAGTCTACAAGGAGAGGGAGTGGACTGCATACATACTCTTCGAGAGCTTGGGGCTCATGGACTACTGGGTATGGTGGAGACCGGAGCAAGCAGCGAGTACTACCATTCGCACGTTTCTCAGTTGAGAGCCAGATCATGAATGCTCGCTGCTGGCTCCGGGGCTCCTTATATACCCGGGATGCTCCCTCTCTCCTGTGTTTATGGGTTTAGAGGCACCCAGTGATTGGGTGATTATGACAGTCCCACCCTGTCAGGTCCAGGAGTCAGGAGGAGTGGTGCATGTGAGTGACAAGCCTTCTATAATTAACAATAACTAATAAGTTTTTTAATAGGTGTACAGGGTTGGACTGTGCTAGTCGAGGTTCGGACAAGAACTGGACTGCGGTAGCCGCGTCGGTATAGCAGCTACACTGAGAGACTTTCGGTGTAGCTGCTATTCCTTAAGGTCTTGTGGTGCCTCAAATCGTGGTAGTAGGCGCTACTCTTGCAATCGGAGTAACAGCTACTCCAATTCGGCGCAAAAAACTCGACACAGCTAAATGTCGTACGAAGCACAAATTTGAGTGTATCGCATATATTAATAATATAATTGTTGGAAATTGTTGCGTATAGAACGTCAAATAACTAAAGCATTAACATTTTAACCGTTTCTAACAAAACAAAAGAAATTATCATAAGAAATATTGGTTTACAACTCATAAGAGTATTTTGAGGTTATTTCGTCTGCTAATAGGGCCGCTACTAGATGGAGCCGCTGCTACACTCGTCGGCGCGTGGGCTACGCCGAATCGGAGTAGCTGTTACTCCGATCGCAAGAGTAGAAACGCCATGAACTTGAAGAGTAGTAGCTACACCAAAAGTCTCTCAGTGTAGCGATACGAAGTGAGCGGAGCTTCCCCCACTCTCTCGCCATATCTTGGATTCCCCACATGTTATCTGCGCGTACGCCATCTACCAGCGCTTAGGTAGACTATTTTCATATAGCTACTAGCGCCACTCGGTCGGTAAATTGCCTACGCCAGGCAAGTTATCTGTTGCTGTTCTCTTATCCCCCGGGCTGGGCCTGCCGTCTCAATTTGTAATTGAAAACAAATCGATACGATTTTATTGTTACTTTGGGTACGAGATCTTTGGAATCTATTAAAAAGTGCTGTGCAACGTGTTAAGGAATTAAATGTTAATGAGAGATTATCTGTTAATTGCGCTGTTGTCGAACATGTTGCAAACAAATGATACAAGATGACTGTCCTTTATACAAATGGCATTATAAAAGAAGCTGTCTATTGGCCGAGCATCTTGCTGAATGAGCGCGACACACGGTCATCAACCTGATTGGTCGTAATTCGTAACCACCGAGCTAATTGACTGTTTGTACTGACGACACTGGAGGTGGTGGTGGTGGTAGTGACAATGATGGCGCTAGCAGCGGGTATATCTATATTTAAGCAAGAGCGTTCATAATATACTACATAATAGTATAAAAATTACCAGTATTCGACCAGCTACATGACAAAACGTTGAAGGGGATTTTTTGCTTCAA